>NC_067233.1:32240189-32543222 GCF_019924925.1 Ctenopharyngodon idella
TACAAAGCACTAAATAGTTTAGCTCCCCAGTAATTGAGCGAGCTCTTAACACATTATAGTCCTTCACGTCTATTGCGATATCAAAATTCTGGCCAGTTGATAATACCTAGAATATCAAAATTTACTGCTGGCCGTAGATTCTTTTCCTTTTTAGCACCTAAATTTTGAAACAGTCTTCCTAGCATTGTTTGAGAAGCAGACACACTCTCAGTTTAAATCTAGACTAAAAACACATCTCTTTCACCTGGCAAACACATAACACATTATCTACTTCTATAAGTCAAATCATGTAAATTGTTAGGCTGCATAAATTAGGACAACCGGACCCGGAAACACTTCCCATAACACCTGATGTACTTGCTACATCATAAGAAGAATGGCGTCTATGCTAATATAAGTCTCTCTCTGTTTATCCCGAGGTTTACTGTAGTCTGCCAGATCCAGGCCATATCCAGATGAGATGAAGGACCTGCGCCTAGACACAACGACAACGCAGCCCTGAAGTGTCAGCTAAACTATCCCCTGCGAAGGCCTCCTTTTCTTTCCTTTCCCTATGATTCCAGTTGACATGGATCCACAGAAACGACTAATAATTCTGTATTATGCAGGCCAGACAAGTAATTTTGCGATGACACTTTGTAAAAAAAAAAAAAAAAAAAAAGACTAAGCATCTGCGCACATACACATTTAGACAAGCATACCTATAGACTAAACACATAAATGAACGGCAAGAACGTATTAAAAGTCTTCTGTTTTCAGTTAAAAAGGTGTCATTTAAGTGGCCCCTAAGTTAATAAGGAATGATTTTTACAACGGAAGTGATAATAACTCGATAATAACTTTTTCCTAGAGCTGCTGTAAAGCCAAAACAATCTCGGTCCATTAATTTTCCTATTATCACTGTGAAGCTGCTTTGAAACAATCTGTACTGTAAAAAGCGCTATATAAATGAAGATGACTGGATAAACAAAGATGAAGGAATCTTTCAATAAAAAACAGTCGCTTATTCTTTTGTGGATATCAAGTTCTAATCCTGTTACAGGAGCACCAAAGGGTCCTAAAATCTGGAACACACAGATGAGGCCCTGGCGTAGGTGCAGAAGGTCCTTAACAATCTGGAACACGCAGACGAAGGTATCTTGGAGTGAAGGTTTGCTCTCCTGAGCTTAACCTTGTTGTAGATGTTGTTACTGTCTCACTGGATGGAAACTCTAAACATAGTGTTTGTTAATGTGTCTTTCCTCACAGGCTGGAGGCTCAGAACGTGGTCGTCTCTGTTGCTGCCTCACAAGCTGTAGACTCAGATCGTGGGACCTGTTGTTGTCTCTCTCTGGATGGACTTGAGGCTCAGAACGGTGTTGTATCTGTTAGTGTCTCAGCTTCGCAAGCCGGGACTCAGAACGGCATATCGGTTAGTGTCTATCTCCGTACGGGACAGACTCGGAACGGCATATCTGTTGTGTCTCACCCAATGGGAGACTCAGAACGATACATCTGTTAATGTCTCACTCCTTACAGAGTTGAGACCCAGAACGGTGTATTTGTTATGTCTCATCCGATGGGAGACCCAGAACAAGGAGTTTCTGTTGAAAGGGTACCTTTATCCCTTTCCGATGAGGAGGAGATTGCAATTTGGCGCTTCTCCATTCGAGTGCTGTGATTGGCTGCTGGCATCAGAGGGGACACACACACAGTGTGGCCCACCCTTCTTTCCCCTGTGGAGCTCATTTGCATAAAGCAAATGAGCTCCACAGCAAATGAGTTGGAAGTCTTTACAGTGTCTTTAAAGTTTACCAATGCATTTCTCACTTTCCAAACCACCACCAGAATACCTTTGGCAACATTTTAAACAAATAGAGGCTAAACATGATGGAAAAAAATTGTACATTAACAGCTGAATTTGTGTCAAATGTTGCACTACAAATAGCTGTCACTGAGAACACTTATTTCTGTGAATAAGTATGAAGTGGATGTGTGTAGTCTGCATCAGTTCTAAGGTTTTCAAACATAGTTTTGAATGGATTTGGATGGATCTTTGTGATCTCTCTTTGTTTCACCCATTGCTGCTGAGGTCCCGAGGAATTTTTATGGCAGTGTCTGGCCAACCTTAGGAAGTAGTCCCTAGATGGGTGAAGGGCAGAAACTGCATGTGGACCAATGAGAAGTCCTGTCCTTCCCAGGCTTGGTACAAGAGGTCTTCTTCTTGCCCTCTAAGAGGTGTTTGGATGTTGTCCTTACATCTTTATCTGATGGCGTTGGACAGCTTGTTTGTGTTAGTCCACCAAGATCCAATCAAAATGTAGCAAACCGTTGTCCGCTGTTACGGACAGAGAGGGGCCCGGCCATAAACTGAGCCCTGGAATGTGCTGTTCCCTACAGCTGCAACTAACAACTATTTTGATAGTCGATTATTCTTTCAATTAATCCAGGGCTCTGCAGTGCGACCATTTCACTCGCATTTTCGACAGAAAATTACTGCGTGTGACTGTGAAAAAGTATTTAGGAGCACCAGTGCGACTTTTAATTATAACGCCCAATAGAGACGAGACATCCTCTCCCAAGTGGGAGGGACGATTTGGCACCCCAAACCCGAGCTGTGGGATCTCCATGTATGGCTTCTAGACGGGAGCCTTCACACCTCCCTGAAGATGTCCTGAACACTATCTTACAAGTCAGAGCTCCGTCAACGAGACGTCTCTACTCCCTAAAATAGTCAGTCTTTGCTGCCTGGTATACAGCCCGGGACAAGGACCCATTTACTTGTGACATATCTTTGATATTGTCTTTCCTTCAGGACTTCTCCCTCTACCCTTAAAGTCTATGTCGCAGCCATAGCAGCCTCCCATGCTCCCGTAGCAGGACAGTCGATAGGGTCAACAACCTTGTTTTTCGTTTACTAAAAGGGGCTAGGAGGCTGAACCCTCCCCACCCCTGCACAGTTCCCACATGGGACCTGTCTGTGGCTCTATCCACACCCTTTAGAGCACAAATGGTCATTTTCTCTGCACTTCCTCCTTCCCAGGATGATCAGGAGTTGAACCTACTCTGTCCAGTCAGGGCCCTGAGGACTTACATCGATTGTTCTGCCTCTTTTCATCAGTCGGAACAACACTTTGTCTGCTTCGGTGGTCGTACGAAAGGTCTTCTGGTCACGAAGCCCAGGTTATTTAGATGGATAGTCGATGCTATAGCGCTCGCTTACTCCTCTTTGGGCCTACAATGCCCCATAGGTGTTAGAGCACACTCCACAAGGGGCATGGCCTCTTCTTGGGCATTGAACTTGCCGTGCTATTCGTAGGACACCTCATGCCGTCGCTTCAATAGAATTAAATCAGTTTGCCAAGGCAAGACGGCCGCTTATAAAGCCCGAGACCCCGTCCATTTTGGCGGGCTCGAGTGGGCTCACTCGCCATTGGCTCGTTTCTTAAGCTCCACGAACCAATGGTCGTGCAGTTTCACTGCGTGATTAAAAAAGGCTTCAGAATCGGTGAAAAAAGGAGTTTCCCCGTTGCATCTTACCTAAAAAGGCAGACGACGCAGTACTCCGTTCCGTATCTAAGGGAACCGAGGTTACGTTAGTAACGGAGTACGTTTTCTTTGAGACCAGAACTGAAGGAACATAGACACAACATAATTGGCGAGCACTGAGCCAGGAGCCAAGAAGAGGTTGGGGTGGAACCGCGGTGGGCACGCTGGCACGAGGCTTCACAAAACAAAGGCACGCCATACAAATAAGGTAAGCAATTCTGCTTATATTTGTTTTGTGTGGCCCCTTGTGAGCTAGTGCCTGTGTGGTAACTTCACCAAAACAAACCAAAATTAAATTAATAGAATTTAAAATAGTTGATTGAAATAATTGATTGAATTGTTTAAAAGGAAAAGAGAAGTAACTTCCAGGTCCCAGAGTAAGCGCATGCGTGTGTCTAAGTGTCGTTTGTCTTTATAAGTGTGTTTAAGTGTTTAATGCATGAGGTGCATTTGTCTTTATATGCATGAATTGTGTTCATTTAAGTGTTTAATGCATGAGGTGCGTTTGTCTTTATACGCATGAAGTGCGTTTGTTTAAGTGTTTAACGCATGAGGTGCGTTCGTTTGCATTCTGTAGTGTAGTGATATCGCGAGAACAGGGGGGTCGGACGAGAGAGTGATCACGAGAGTTAAGAGAGCGATCATGTAGTTGAGAGTGTGTTAATAAAAGTTGAGATAACGATACAGACTGGTTATTGAGGCGAACAACACAACATAAATGGCGACAAGGATGAACACATAAAAGAACGATTAGAATTACCGTTCAACTGTCGCTGAAAACGACATCTAGATCTGAAAGACTGACGGAGCTGGCATGGAGGGCGAAGAAGACTGTAAATGCATTGGATGTAAATGCATTGGATGCTTACTTTACTCCACGGAAAAATGTTGTGCTGGAAAGACACAAATTCCGACTGAGATCTCAACTACAAGATGAAACAATTGACGCATTTGTGAACGCGTTAAGGGAACTGGCCAAATCTTGTGAGTTCGGAGCTTTATAATGTGATATGATACGAGATCAACTCGTAGAGAAATGTGCACATAGACGATTAAGAGATAAACTGTTGCAGGAAGAAGGGCTTACGTTGGAAAGAGCATTAACTGTTGCTAGAATTTTTGAATCAGCCCAAGCAGAGTCTAAAGTGCTTTCGGAAAACAATATCAAAGTAAAAAGACAATTATGTACATTTCACAAAGGGTACAAGAGCTCCAAACGCAAAACTGAAACCGCAAAATGTCAGCAGAGGGCGATTTGAAAAGAACAACGGTGACACCAAGTGTTATAGATGTGGACTGACAACACATAAAGCAGATGACTGTGAGGCAAAATCAGCAACTTGCCGGTACTGCAGAAAAACTGGTCATTATGCGCGTGTTTGCAGAAAGAAAAACAACTCACAGGAGTATAAAAATGAAAAATACAAGGCCAAAGACAAGTCAGACCACAAAGACAAACCAGTGAGAGCTGTAAATGACAATTCTGATTCTGATGAATTTGTGTATTCAATCCAGAAGGAAAAGAGACCATAAGAGTTAATGGACAGAGGCTGAAGATGGTCATAGATACAGGAAGTGGAAGAAATTTCATTGGAGAAGAACTGTATCATAGATTGTTTGCACAAAAAGTTGAACTAAAACAAACAAAGAGAAAATTCTTTGCCCATGCACAGACACACCTTCTCCACTGTGTGGGATTTTTTGAAGCACATTTCCAATGGAAGGATAATGTCACAAAAAATGACATTTTTGTAATCAAAGGAAGTGTTGAGCCACTGTTAGGAAGACGGTCATGCTTTGACTTAAAGATTCGGAATACCACAGACCAGGTCGCTGCAATTGAAAATTCGCCAGAAAGATTTTTGAAACTTGAGGCTGAATATCACTCTTTGTTTAAAGGACTGGGACAAATCAAAGGTTACAGCCATAAAATATCATTGAATGAAAAAGTCACACCTGTAGCTCAAGCTTTAAGGAGAGTACCCTACCTGATGGTAGAGGCTGTGAATCAAGAGCTGGAAAAAATGCTGGAAGATGGCATCATAGAGGAAGTGCATGAAGGATCCGAATGGGTGTCAAACATTCTTCTAATTCCAAAAAAGACACTAAAGAAGTAAGACTTTGTGTAGATCTGAGAGAAGTGAATAAAGCTGTGGTAAAAGAAAGACACCCAGTACCAACAATAGACAGTATACTGCAAGCAATGCAGGGAGCAAAGGTGTTTGCAAAACTGGTTGCACGTAAGGGTTTCTGGCAAGTTGATCTGGCACCTGAATCCAGAAAAATGACCACATTCATTACGCACCGGGGATGCTACCGTTTTAGGAAGGTTCCATTCGGATTGTCCAGTGCTCCTGAAGCATACCAGAAAGCCATGGATTCTATGTTATGTGGGATGCCAGGTGTGGTGTGCTACATGGATGATGTGGTCGTGTTTGCTGAAAATGAAAATGAGCTGGAGCAAAGACTGAGAAATGTTTTTCAAAGATTCTTTGGACTTAAACAGATTGAGATTTTGGGTCACGTTGTCATAGCAGATGGAATAAAACCAGATCCACGAAAGGTTGAAGCAGTTTGTAACGCTCCCAGACCCGAAAATGTTGCACAGTTACGATCATTCTTAGGCACTTGTGGATTTTTGATGAAGTTTGTTCCCAATTACGCGAATCTGTCTGAGCCTCTCAGAAAACTGACCAGACAAGGACAAGAGTGGCAGTGGTCATCTGAAGCAGAAAATGCGTTTAAAAGACTGAAAAAAGAATTAACTAGTGAGCCATGCCTAGCATAATTCAACATAAGTGCTCCAACAGTTGTGATTAGTGATGCAAGTCCAGTCGGACTTGGAGCAGTTTTGCTTCAGACACAAGAAGATGGCGCTAAGAAGCCTGTAGCATATGCGAGCCGCTCTCTGACACCCACGGAAAGGCATTACTCTCAGATAGAGCGGGAAGCCCTAGGGTGCGTATGGGCGGTGGAACACTTCAGAGCGTATTTGTGGGGAGGCAAATTTACTCTTCAAACGGATCATCGACCTCTCATTTATATGCTCAATCCAGAGAAGTCAAAGCTTTTGCCTCCTAGAATACAAAGACTTGGACTGAGACTGTATCCCTATGACTACAAGATTGAACACATTGCAGGTAAAGACAATGTTGCAGACTCACTTTCTAGACTTCCTTTACCAGAAACAGAGGACAACAGTTATGTGGACACGTATATGGACAGAGTGTTGTCTGTAAATATGATGGATGTACAAGCCTTGACTCTTGAGGAACTTAAAAGATCTACAATGGAAGATACTACCTTGACGCAACTGATTTCCGTAGTGGAGACAGGACGGTGGCCTGCTACAATTCCTGAAAGTCTACATCCATACAAATGCTGCTCAGATGAGTTGTCAACCCATGATGGTCTTTTGCTGCAGGGACACAATATTGTTCTTCCTTCCAAGCTGATTCAGCAAGCTTTGAAAATTGCACACGAGACACATCAAGGTGTAATTCACACAAAGCAATTTTTGAGAAGCAAATTTTATTGGCCTAATATGGACATGGATGTAGAAAGAATGGTCAAAAACTGTAATGCGTGTGTTCTGAATCAACCCTTGCGTGAAGATCAACCACTGCATCCATTAGAACTACCACCCAGACCGTGGACCAAGATAGGTGTTGATTTGTTGGGTCCTATTCAGAATGTCTATATACTCACTGTTATAGACTACTACACATCATATCCTGAAGCAGTAGTCATTGCCGACATAACTTCTGAGACCGTTACCAAGGAAATGATGAGAATATTCGCCCGATTTGGGTATCCCTTGGAAGTAGTCACTGACAATGTTAAGCAATTTGTCGGTAAAGTCTTCGAAGCATTTCTGAGAACTAGTGGAGTTAAGCACATTAAGGCCTCACCTTACTACCCCAAAAGTAACGGTAAAATAGAAAGATTTCATCGTTACTTGAAGAAAGCTTTCAAAGCAGCTAAAAGTGAGGGAAGGAATTGGAGAGAAGATCTCTCAAAGATTCTTCTTGCCTATCGATCCACACCACATAGAGCATCGGGTGAGACACCAGCTTATCTGATGTTTGGACGAGATGTGCGTACGAAGTTGCCTAGTCTCATAACAGACAAAAGAGAAACAAAAGACATTGAAAGTCATCATAGAAGCTACAATGAGAAAATGAAACAGTACGCAGACATGACAAGACGAGCCAAAGAACACAACTTTAAGTTAGGAGACGTTGTATATGTGGCGAGTATGGAAGATGGCAAGCTAGACTCTAAGTATAGAGATACTCGCTATGTACTGCTGAGGCACAAATCAGACAATTCCTTTGAAATGGTCAATGTAGAGGATGGCTCTAGGATTGTGAGAAATGTGAAGCACATTCGTCATGTTCCTGTTCAGCTGGAGATTAATTATGTAAATTATGTAAATGTTTGAGTATGTATGTTGACTGTTTAGTCAGTTTGGATTGAAACAATATAGTAGTATATTGTGTTCAGAGTAACCGTAACAAAGGGGTTGAAACAAAAGTAATTTGTTATTTGACAATATAAGTTCTCTAATACTAACAAAGGGAGGGATGTAGTGTAGTGATATCGCGAGAACAGGGGGGTCGGACGAGAGAGTGATCACGAGAGTTAAGAGAGCGATCATGTAGTTGAGAGTGTGTTAATAAAAGTTGAGATAACGATACAGACTGGTTATTGAGACGAACAACACAACACGTTCGTTTTGCGTTCGTTTAAGTATTTAACACATGAAGTGCCTTTGTTTAAGTGTTTAACACGTGAAGTGCATTCGTCTAAGTGTTTATACGCAAGAAGTGCGTTTTTGCTGAAGTGTGTGATCACACTTGTCTGTGTGATAGCCAGAGCAGACGGGAGAACCGGCAATGAGCGGGGGCTCCTGGCTGGCTGCCAGATAGACAAGAGCTGTTTGTTTTAAAATAGGGAAAGCTTTGAGAAAGGAGGGTGACTCTAGAAAACAGTGACTGAGATGTATAGAATTTATGAAAATATTGCTTGTTTTGTTTATACTGCTTTAAGATTGCTTGGTGTAAAGCTGACAAAAGCATATTAGAGTGTTGTTCAAAAACATATGTGAATATTCCTGCAGGTTTTGTGAAATGGAAAAGCAAGTTTTTAATGGACAAATCCAACATAATAAAGGGGATGTAAAATATTGTAAAAGAACTGTTGAAAAAACTAAGGACATTCCCAGAAATTGGCTCTGTCGTTTATTTGGACACTTTCCAGACTGTAAGCGCTGTGATACAGACAGGGAAACACAGCCCTTAATAAGTCAAAACAATTAAGGAAAAGGTAATAGAGAGAACTCTGTTTTTCCATTTTTGCAAAAATTGGTGAATAGTAACTTTTAATGTATGCTGTGTGAGTGAAAACCCGGGTGTGTGATTGTTTTAAGAGTGTATGATTAACCCTGCATTGTAAAAAGTGAGCGAAGTAAGGGAGGGGCTGCCTCTGACAGAGAGAGGAGAAAACTTGTGAGTGAGACAAGGGAGGGGCTACGAGAGGAGAGAAGTGTGTTTAGAGGGAGGAAGACAGAGAAAAATAGTCAGAACTAGAAAGGGTTAACTTTTAACCCTTTCTAGTTCTGACTATTTTATAAACCAGAAAGTGGGGAACAAATTCCAACATAGACTTTGAACAACATTATTCCCACCAGTGGACCTGAAATAGAGAAACTGCCAGTTTAAAAAACCTAAGAAAGACTCATCAAATATCTTAATATTGTCTGATCATCCTGGTGATAACTAGTTAAGCATAGACGCAAGTTGGGATTAGAGAGGTATAGCCTACAAAAAAGGTGTGAAACATATAGTGATAATAATTTAGATTATAATAACATCAACACCTGTAGAGATGCCAAGGTCAAGACATCAATTACACAGAGATACTATAGGAGAGCCTCCAGAAAATAGGGAAAAAGGACGAAAAGCTTAAATACATACGGCAAGCTAAGGAAACATTTGATGTGGTTATGTGCAGAGAAACTGAATCATTGATTTAATAAATCATTAAAATTAGGGAGACAGATCAAAGAGAGATATGACAACAAAAATGAAAAGGAAATGGAAAGATCGCATGAACCACCTTATGGCCCTTCGGAGAAACAGATGTCTGACATAACAGGAAGGGTAGAAGAAAGAGGTAGGGCTGTATGATATTGAAGAAAAAAAAATGCAATATGCGATACGATATTGATTTAAGGGTCAAAGACGAAAAAGGGTTTTGAAGCATCAAAACAATAAGTATAATACAGCTTTGAATTGTTATTGTTGTTTAATACATCAGAATGGGTCCTGTTTAATTCATAGTTGGAACATAATTGTCACGTGTGTTCTGTTGTCTGTCATGTTCTCATCAGTTGCCATGGTGTCTGATTATGTTAATCCTTGCTCAGCTGTTCCCGTTTAGTTCCCTCATTTACTCCTGTGTATATATTCTCCCTGTTCAGTTCAGTCCCGGTCGGTTATTGTTTGTGTGTTACATGCTGTTATGCTTCTGCCTGCTTATATCATTAAACTTGGTTTATTGTGATTCAGCCTTCGTCTGCATTCATCTCGTGACAGATTAACCGACCTCTCAAAACGAGATAAGAAAATAGTATGGACTCTGCAGTATTGCGGCTTCTCCTTCTCCCTGAGAGCAGGCCGTATCTGGGGTACCTGGCCTGGATGCTCCAGAATGGCGGTCGAGGTCGTTCCCAAACCGGAGCCGGACAACATCAAAGCCCTGGAGTTGACGCAAGTGAGTCAGTCCACCGCAGATCCAGGAGCGGATCTGGACCTGATAGACCTGTGGTCCATGGATCTTTTTCCCACCCTCACATCATCATCATCTTCGCCGGTCCCGTCCGGAAATCTTCAGCCCGTATCCCTGCCTGTTGTCCTTGTCCCGTCTCCATCGCTGGTCACAACCAGCCCCCTGAATCCGTCGGCACCACTGGGGTTGTGTAGCTCCTCGGCTCTGTCACCGCCGCTCACTCTGTGCGGCTCATCCTCCGCGCCTCGGGCTTCCCTACCACCAGCTCAGCTAGATGCCGAGTCCCTGACCGCACCTCGAGCCTCCAGGCCCACACCTCCTTCATCGCCCCACCACTCCTTCATCGCCTCTGTGGTCTGTCTGACCGGAAGTTCCGCTGGGATCGCTCAACACTCCAGGTTGGCCTTCGGCGGTCGACGCCCAGCTGCAGCCATGGACTTCCGGGATTCGGGATGCGTCCTCACCCTGCACCCCTTTGGCATCACTAGACTCCTCCCTTCCTCTGACCTCCCCGTCGACCTCCCTCACCACATCGTCACCCTGGTCGTCCGTCACTACGTCATCGCCTCAGTCCCACGAGTCAGCGGCTCAGCTCCCATCTTCCAGGTCTGCGATGTCACCACAGTCCTTCAACCACTCTGTTCCGCCGGTTCCTCCACCACTCACCATGGTTCCGCTGCCGTCGATCGGCTCCCAGTTGCCGCCCAGCCCATCAGTCAAGGCTCCACCCTGGATCCTCCCTCCTTCAGTGCCACCATGGTGCCTGTGGCCAACGTCTCCAGGATTCAGCCCGTCTCTAGCTCCACGCCCTCCATCAAAGCCTCCGCCCTCTTTCCTTGTGAACCTTTTTCTGTTACGGCGCGAGGTTGCGCCTTCTGGAGGGGGAGCTAATGTCACGTGTGTTCTGTTGTCTGTCAAGTTCTCATCAGTTGCCATGGTGTCTGATTATGTTAATCCTTGCTCAGCTGTTCCCGTTTAGTTCCCCGATTTACTCCTGTGTATATATTCTCCCTGTTCTGTTCAGTCCCGGTCGGTTATTGTTTGTGTATGCTTACGTTTGTGTGTTACACGCTCTTGCGCTTCCACCTGCTTATATCATTAAACTTGGTTTATTGTGATTCAGCCTTCGTCTGCATTCATCTTGTGACAATAATGCATACCATAGAGGGTTAATTTGTTTGTTTGTTTGTTTTTCTGAGCAAAAATTAAATATTAATTTTTACCATGATTTACAGAAGACACACTAAAATGTCATTCAGTGTAACAATCTTGTCAGGGATATTTACAACAAAAAATCTATTTGTGCCATATTAAAGACTAATTACTTTTACCCCAAATGCTAATTACTTGCAATTTTACATTTTTATGAATTGCCACTATCCTAGGTTTTGCCCATTTGTCAGCAAGAATGTTTTACTTATTTAAAAAGCAATGAAATTTAGTATGCTCACTTATTCTTTTATATATTTTAATACGTACAGGTCAGAGTATGTTGTTTTAATTTTTAAATAAATATAAGTGTTACACTGAATGACAATGGAACATTATTTCACCCACATTTTGACATTTTATTCTCCCAAAACATATTTGAAACCTTAAAAGTAGACGTTTTACTTGCATTTAATGCATCTTCCTATGCATATAAAATTACTTGTGTAAATTTCTATTGATGTGGACATCTAAATGTCTTTGACCCTTAAAGGCACAGTATGTAGAATTTTTGCCAACAGAGGTCGCCTGCTCAAAACAAAGATGTAGCTTGACACTGAGGTTGAGTGCGGAATCTTGGGAGATGTCGTCTTCACCTCACAGCCGGTGGAAAAGAATCGGGACAGGACTCGAGTAGAAATCATGTTCATGGATGAGATTATTAATGTTACTGTAGTATGAAGCAGAGCAGGACCGAGTGCTGTGAGAGCTGAACGAGGCCGCTGGAGCGATTGCTAATGAGAGACGAGTGCGATACACGGCTCGAGAGCTGTGGAGCTTTTATTATGCAGCAGTCGCCGCTTCAGCTTCTTCCAGTCAAGCGTATGAGGTAACACAGCGTTGTTTATCATATTAGATATATTTGAGTGAGTTGTTGCCGAGCGTTGACTTCTTGCACACTGCAGTAAGCTAGGTCGTGTAGTGATTTTTACTCCATTCACCGGTGACGTAGTGATTTTTGATCACGTGTCACTTAAGGTGTGGTTATGAGTGTATCAGATGACCCCTCCCCCCTTTTGTAATACGAGGCACCAGTTAAGAATACTATCTTAATTTAAGAACACTCCAAAAGAGATGTTCAATAATTCAGAATTAATATAAACTGGAGGGAGTCGGTCAACTGATTTATCTGAAGGATTTGTGAGAGTCTGGTCAACTAGTAGAGTCTTTGATCATCAACACAAGGAAGACACAGTTATAATAAAATCAATGAAATTTATTAACAATAGACATGCAAGAGTAAATACCACAACGATTAATAATGAATATGCACTTCTAAAAGATAGTAAAATAATATTCAAAGGAGAATACTGAATTAAATCAAAGAAACAAATAAATGAAGTGAACACAGAATGGATAAATGCAGTGCTGTTGAACTGAATTTAGAATGGAAGAGAATTGTATGGGGATGCTTCTTTTGGAAGCCATCTAATGGCTCTGGTAAAATGGTGATAAATAATTGCTTATTTATCATTCAACAAATAATATCCCTATTATTTGTAACAAGCTGACCTCAAGTAACTGTTATCTAAACAGGTTAGAAAAACATATGCTGCATGTATAAACTAATGCCAAGGTCTCTAGAAAGAGGTTTGGTAAGTTTATATTTACGTTCCGCACAGTCGGGTGATCAATCTGGTAGCAGAGATGTCTTCCACTGATGATGCAGGCTGCGTGCAGTGGGAGGGCGCAGAGTTGCGATCCAGTAGTCATGCCACACTGGGCTGGAGGATGCTGAACTTCGGTTGCGCCAAGACGGTCCTTTAGGATGGACTGGGCAGCTGGGTCAGATAAATCTTCACAGGTTCCTTTGCAGGCTGGCTGCGTCGCTGAGGAGCTGTGTGTTACAGGCAATGTCTGCCGATGCAGAGGTCCTTTGCGGACTGGGCTGTGCTGCTGTAGGAGCCGTAAGAGTCAGATGAAGTCCCTCAATGCTGGGGCCCTTTTTGCAGCTAGAGTGCAGCTGGAAGCAATGTAAAAGGTTTTGCTCACAAAAGCTTAACCTTAACTGTCTTGTAGTCTCTTTCCTCGTCAGGTCAGAAACTCAGGACGTGGAGTGTCTATTAATGTCTCCTTCCCTGTCGAGCTGGAAACGCAGAACAAGGGTGTGTCTACCCGGGGGACATATTTATCCCTTTCTGATGTGGAGGAGATTGGAATGTGGCGCCTTGCTGATCCTGGAGTGTGATTGGCCACTGTTATCTGAAGCAGACCCGGTGTTACCCACCCTAGTGTGAAACTCATTTGCATAGCATAAAATACAGTGTTAAAATAGTGTCTTTAACATTTTACCCATGCATTATTTCTTTACCAAACCTCTTTCAAATTATTAAAGGCATCGCAGGGAACAGATAGACACCAAACACGATATGAAATGGTTAAGTCATCATCCATGCATTTGTTTATCTGTTAACAGGTCTGTCCCATGACCTGTTGTTTTAACAGTCAGTAACCATTAACATAAACTGTGCTTTGCATGAAGATGGAGTGGATGTGATGCAGTTTAAATCAAATTAAGGCCTCCAAAAATAGGTATGAATGGATTTAGATAGATCTCTGTGGCCTCTCTTTATTTCAGTCACTGCTGCTCCATCCAGGGGTCCTGGAGGAATTTTTTATGGCAGTCCTTGCTTAAACCTTAGGAATGAGTTTGGTGGTTAGAGTCAATGTGTCGTCCAATGAGGAGTCCTCTCCTTGGTTTTGGTGGGTGCCGAAGGTTCTGGCAGTTGTCCTAACATCTTATCTGATGTTGCTGAACATTTGTTCATGTTCATTCACCAAAGATCCAATCACAGTGTGGCACATCTTCTTACACACCAGCAGTTAGAGAGGGGCCCTGTCATAAACTAGTCCCTGGAATGCCATCTTAACTGTTGTTCACAACAATCGATATTAGAATATCATATTAAATGCTGGTTGGCTTGTGCTGATAAATGGCATGCAATTAAATACAAACGTATTGCATGATGGAGAAAATTATGTATTACTGTTAATAGAAATAAAGTTGCATCTGATTATGCTATGTTAGCTACTTGACAAAATAGTGTTTTTCTCTGAGGCATGGTAAAACATGGTACTCACAGAAAATCAAGACAACGAGATTTAAACAATAAACGTGCTGAGCTATACAACAATGATTAGTTTTCTGTCTATAAATTTAATCAAACAGTTGTTCCCCTGTCTAATAAAACACATAATATATTAAAGCATCTTTGGTGTTTCCCCTGGTTTCTACAAAATAAAACCAGAAATCGAGGATAACGCGGGTATGACTTCACTGTCGGACACGTCCATGTCCTGGTTAAAAATTGCTTATTTCACATCATTGCACATCAAGTTACAGGAAGAAGTTAGCAGGTGCACATAGAACACATGAGGATGAAAGGGAAATGGAGGCATCAAGCCATGGGGGAGTCAAGAAAAGAGACACCAAGGCCGTACAAAGAAAGCCTAAAGAAAAGAGAGACATCTTAATAAAGTCTGTCCGATATAATGAAGTTAGAGTGAGACATAGGAAGGACTGATAAATGGATAAAGAAAGGGAAGTAAGCCCTGAGAAAAGAGCTGGCAAAAATGGATTTCAGAGAAAGCAACAGACAGACAATCTAAGGCTAAAATACAAGGCAAGACCACCAAAGAGTTAAGTAAATGATTGTGAGCTAATGTATACTGTTTAGGAGATTTAGGGAAAAGATGTAGAGAAAACAATTATCAAATGAGGAAAGGACATAAAAGAGCAACTCCATGAGCCATGTATGCTGTAACAACTGAGACAAATCAGACACAATTATTTATTATAGTTAACCAATAATTGGTTAAAGCTCACTCTGGGGTCTGTCCCCCATCCCTCGAGAAGTTCTCAGTTACAAGTTGTATTGCTCTAAAGAATGTGGTTGCCACATGGAAGAGCAGAGAAGAGACACAGAAAACCTGCATCTTTCCTGCATTTTTCCCACAGAACACAGACTTTCCTGCATTAATTTATAGACAGACTGTTCTATAAATGAACATGCTCACCCCCAGGAAATGGTATCCATTATTACCGTTGTTGTAGTGTACTCACAGTGTGTTCACATTGTTTTATGATAAATTTAACGTAACTTCAATTATGCCATGTTTAGTGTCTATGGGTTCGTATCGAGAAGATTTAAATGCTTGTGTATGTGGTATGTCCATACCTGCGTAACACATCAGTATTACAAGAATCTTTAATAGTTCTTCTTCAAAAACTCAACCAGTTAATCTTGCTCGGTCGTAAAAGCCCTGTCAGGAGGCGTGTTGTCGCCCAGAAATACAATCGCCCTAGGCCTGCAACCAGCCATGTGCTCATCTATGAGAGAGAGAAATAACTCTTTCCCCACTAAGAGTCAAATTAACAGCTTAAGTTGTTTCATATTACTTCATACAACGCAGAAGATACTGACTACAACTTCGGACCGAATCATCAAGATTTCTCCTCAGCCTGCAGATCCGATGCTCCTCAGCCTAAAGGCATCTTGCAAGTATCGTACATTTGAACACTAAACAGCGATTTAGTATTAATTTGTAAACCACCTGTGTCAGCAAAGGTGTTTTATTACTGAGGAAACTGATGATTCTTTTCCAGATTGTCTTTGACTTTTTCTCATAGCTCCATTTCCGGTCCCACTTCCGGTTCAACTCTATCATTGCTCATTTTTACCTACGTATGTGTGTGACCTGCATGTATGTTATGTGTTTGTTTGTTTAGTTATGTTGTTTGTGAGTTAGTTAATAAAGATTGTGCACAATACATGTTTGGTTCTGACTAAAATAATTGGCTCCGTCTGCTAATAAATTGCCTCTTAAATGATTTAGAGCTTGACTACATGCTCTGAGTAGTACTGTACAATAAGAATGTTGCTTTCCATAACCTGGAAATGAACATTTCTTAGAATTAATAAACAATTAACACTCAGTGTTCACTGGACGAACAGGTTAATTGATTGTAATATTAATTTTAATGTAGCTACATCAAGTTAATCCGATTAACTGATTCACATATTCATAATTAATCATAATTAATAATCATAATGAGTTATGAATAATTATTAATATTCCCCCTTTGAGTTAATTCGCTACAATGCCAAAAACTGAATTTCATTCAATGTAAAACGTTTGGGACCTCTCCAAGTCAGGGGTTCCCGGTGACTGGTCACATCTGTGTTTTTTGGTTGGCCTGGTTGAGTTTTGGCGAGTTGAGTTTTGCCAATTGTGGCAAAATTGTCTCTTGAAGGGCTCAGTCAGAATTGGTATGTTGAGCTGACGTAAATGTTTGGTTTGCCAAGCCGTGTTGTCGGTCTGGTTGGATGTTTTAAATTGTGGTAGAAAATTTGTCTCTCTCACTGTCCAAAAGGCAAAAAATGTCAGTCTTTTGTGGTTTAGACTTGTTTAGCCAACACAGATTTTTTTACTTTGGCTTGATGGATTGACTGTGGACAGTTGGAGGTGCTCGGTGAGGGTAAATTTTGATTTTGGATTAGGAACATGAGCTGTGATTGGTGCAATTCATCTTTTTGCGTGAGGATGGTTATTTGGAGGTCATTTGTTGAGCCAGTGTGTGGTTGTCAGTTTCCAGTTTTTTTAAAATTGAATTTCTTCACAGCGTTGTATAATTATATACGATTTAGATATGGACCCAGAACTGGAAAAGAGGAGGGTAAATGACACAAAAGGGGCAGGAGGTCCTGTTAATTCCAGAGTACATAATAATAGGCCCAAAAGGGCAATGCAGGTTGAAAAAGGACATTTAAGTGAAAAATGGTTTCAAATTCCAAATTCAATACCACATGGCACTTTGTATGTAAGTAGAGGATGCCACTTAAAATATTTAGGTCCAATGATGAAATGAGCATAAAAAAAAATAAAAAAAAAGGCAAATGGGAAACCATAGACAAACCTCTCAAAATTGTATTCAAAAACAGCTGAGGTACTAAGAGAAATGGAAAAACAAGTACATATGTAGGATTGAAGAAAAATACTAAACTAGTTAGAATTAAAAGTAGACCAATTGAACAATTACCAAGAAAACACCCAAAAAAAATTATAAGAAATAACCCTGAAAGAAAATAATAAAATTGCATAAATACAAGTTGACCGGTCCATTAAGCTGGCTTGCTAACAGGGATTGATCAGAAGGATTGCGCAAACTGGTGGCCACCAAAAACACTGGAGTTTTCTCCCTAGTATAAGTGGTTTGTACAGTTCCCTGAGGAAATCCAAATAACTGACAAAAAGGATTATAGAAATATCTGATAGATTAAAAAAAAATAGATATGCGCTAGATGTGGGTTTTATAACTGTATTATACACTGCCCTGTCATATGAAGACATCTGAAATTTGTATCTTGTTATCCCTATAATTTGATCCATTGCAGAGATTCTAATATTTTTGGATTGTGTTAATTAAAATAACTTGTGCATTGTGTTGAATAAGCAAGATTGAGTGACCAAGCTAAACAGACATTTTTAACAGACATGTTATACAGATTTTACAACAATGAGACTCATTGATTTAACCCTAAAAGGTCTGAGAGAATAAGTATCAATATAACAAGTGATAAAAATACTATGGTATATATGGGACTGAAAACAAGGCAACCCAGACAGACTGAAAGGCTGCTATTTTCTGCATTCTGCAAAGAAGAAAAATGCTTGCTCTTTTCTGCAAAGAAGAACTTGCTTTATTAAAATAGCATGGGGAAACTGCTGTTATCAACCAGATGAGACTTTGTAGAATTTATAAAGGATCAATTTAATTAATGCGGTTCTTTGAGTGTTCAATTTCCAGATGACCCCAGATGACTTCTGGGATGGCTGCCTTGACATACTAACTGAAAGCAACTGGACTGGGCAACAAGTGAGAGCAAGATACACAAGGACATGGCTGCAGAAAGGAGAAGAGGCATTGGTTGATGGGTCCTCATGCCCCCTGAAAGAGAAAGTTGAAAACTTCTGAGGGGCTGATATGGACAAAGACAGAGTCAATGCGGTAATGACCAAGAAAACACGCTGTTATCATGCAAATGGCCTCCTCTGTGGCTTGATCAAAAGTCAAACTGAGGAGAGGCAGAGAGACAACAGCATCCAGAGTCAAACAACTATGTCACACCATGACACTAGGCCCTTGAATGCCATCTCAGACTGACAGAGCAAATGCATCGGATGAGGAGGGAAACACTCAAACAGCAGCCCAACCAGTTCAACTGATTGCTGACCCGAGCAGAAGGACTTCATCCTTTCCTAAGAAGGCACAGGTGATACATTTCCAATGATCAATAGACATCAGTTCAGCCATAAGCATTAAAAATTAGAAAGAAAAAAGGAAGGGAGGTTGAGTGTTTGCTTGACTCAACAATTAACTAAAACTGGGACTGGACTTAGCTTAGTGAGGGGTTATTGAATTAACTAACTAAGGGCAAATGCATAATTAGATCACTGATGATGTTGTCTAATGTACAGAGACATTTTAGACTGGCCTTTTAAGACAGAGCTGATGAGCCTGTATGATACTGAGCTCTCTACCTGGGGAAAGGGGGACATAATGTGTTCAAGAAAAATGTGGATGATAAAGCTATGGTACTGGTCACTCCATCTTGGTTCATAGTTCATTTATGAGCTAGATCTAAAGTAGTAATTTCAAAATTACAAATTTATGACATCACAAAGGCTGTCATTACCAGGGATTGCATGATGTTAATACTGTATTGTTGGTCATGAATTCAAAATAATGGTGAGATCTAAAGTCAATTCAAAGAGCAGCCTATGACTAACAGGAAAAAAAGGCTTATGACAAAAGATTAAATTAACAGATGAATGACAAATTAGATTTGAGAAATTGAAATTGGTTCTTTCACACTGCGATATGTCCCAGACATAGCAGATCATTTGATTTATCAGTAATTGGAACATTTGGGGTTTATGACTGTGGTGTTTAACACAACTACGTGGCAACTAATATCGATCAGCTGTATTATTGGAAACATTTAGACACTGTCAGATGGGGAATGCCACATGGCCTATGTTCAGTAGTTCATGTCATTAGAATTTTGTTACAAATTTAGAATTGGTGGTATTTGCACCTTGATATTTAGGATGGTTAATTGCAAATAAAATGAGTCAATTAGGAGGCATACTCTAAAACGACTCAACTTTAGATTGATGGACAAATAAGATATAAGAGGACACATGATTACACCCGCAACTCTTAGATGTGCATGGTTTTGACCATTGCGCAAGGGGGGAAGTGAAAATCAAATTCAATGATAGATGATTTTTTGATAGATGATTGATATATTTTTTAGCCACATGCAACATTTGTGTCCAAAACAATGTCAGAAAAGGTGTGTACATTGATTTGAATGGTCAACCAAAGGAAATACCAAATTAATTTAAGTTAGAGATTAAGTAAAATCAGGCTTTGAGTATATTTGTATGGATAACTTGTGATAAAAATGCAGAATGGATGAATTACATTTATTGTGTTACATTAAATTAACATTAAATTGGTTATTAGCAGAAGAAAGGAGGTGTTTGTAAAGTATATGAAGCTAACTGTTGTACTTATGTTCCAAATAATACAGCTCCTGATGGATCATTCAACAAGGCAGTAAAGAAACTGAATAATAAAGGAAGAAATCACTGAAAATGAAGGAGATAAGCATATTGGGAACTAGACAAAATATTTGAATTATGGTAAATGGCTTACTAAAGAGAGAATAATAATAGCAGTTGCTGTTGGAATTTTTGTTGTTTTGCCCTTTCATAGATCGATGATGGCCAATGCAGCAGCCAAACATGATCAATGTATCTGTAAGACGATCTGGAGTCGATATTATATGCACCAATTCTGGGGTGTATCCAATTGGTCCAGGGCTGGATGAACTGGACGAATTTCTGTAAGACCTTTTTTCAAGAAAACATGGAAGGGTGCCTTTTTATTTTGTCACAAAGTTCGATGATGTTTTTGGAGAGAAAGGGAGTTAGCCACATCATGTATTTTCTTTGGGGCAAAAACTCAGTAAGCAATTTAGAACATGGGTAGAGTAGGCAGTTAGTTAGTGTGTGTTTTGTTTATTATTTTGTCTTAAACCCCCTTCCTGATTTTATTTTTGTTTTTATCTTGTATTATTATTATGATTGTTCAAGTTATTATACTTATATTACACTGAGAGGGGACGACTGAAGGTTGGAAGCAGGAAGCAGGTCATTTTTTTCTGTGTTACGAGGTAATGCAACCAGATTTAGAGGGAAATGACAAGAATATTTTCTTTAAATTTTGTTTATTACTTTACTTTTTAAAAAAAAAAAAAAAAAAAAAAAAAAAAAGAGAGAGCTTCTGCCTAAAAACAGCGGGTTTTTAACACACAAGATAGCAAGATAGCACCCTAGGCAGAACCAAGGTACTTCTGGCAACGGTGGAGCAGCCCAGATAGCGCTCCAGGCCACCAGAAGCGCCTGAGAGTTCCTCTGACACTGTGGGAAACCAGTGCACCAAAATTAACATCCTTAAGCATATTATATTAGCTATGAGTTTAATCACTGATATATTCTACATAACCATGACAATTATGGGCAAGGCTAAGACATTCCACGCACATGCTTTAACACAGATTATTGATTTGTTTTTCATTTTGTTGACCCTGTTGGAAATCTCAGAAGCAAAGACCAGGAGACTTGGATGTATCTTCAGCAGATTCTTTATTGAGAACACGTGCTGTTGGTAGCTGCAGTCATCAAGTCTAACTAAGGCAGTGTACATTGTAGTTTATATACATTTTAGGGGGCAGTGCTTAGAAATAGAGACAAAGCACCTGGCTGACGACCTTAAACAAAGCATGCAAATGAAGTATCCAGGTATAGGAACCCGCCCCAGACTCTAGAGTGTCGCAAGTCCTAATCCAATCAGCATAACTATTCAATAAATGGGACAGGGGCTCCAAGAGCCATTAAAGACAAAAGGTGAGAATCTCAGTAATCTGACTCATTAGACATACAATAAAGAGAACAGGAACTGGCAGAAAACTGTTGCTGGAAAACTTTGCTTAACAGAATCATTCATCTGATGTCATCATCTTTACCTTAAAATGCTAAATACAGTGTACTTCACCTTAGTATTTCATGTGATGTTATATCAGGATGTAGGATCAGCAGATCTTAAACAGATTCTTAAATTTGTAATCCCACAACCCCCTGGAGTGTTTAGTGAGGGAGGCAGAGCCTTTTACACTTCCCTAGTAAAAATTGTGGGCAGTGATGTTTGACTCTGACTTCTTCTGGAGTGCAGTCACAGGAGGCAGCCACTTGGTAGTGAAAAGGAGGACCACTATTGGTCCTGAGACAGAAGATGAGAGGGCTGATTTGTGATGTTGCACTCTGGGCAAGGGTAATGGAGGTGGGAATTAATAGATTCCCAAAGGGGGGATTTGACGAAGTTTCAGTTTAATTTGTTTATATAGCACATTTAATAACGACAGAGTCGACCAAAGTGCTGCACAGAGAAATAGAATAAATGCTATTAGCAATAAAATAAAACAAATCACAAGTAGTACACAACACTAAATTCACACAAAATAAAACTGTATACAGCAGTTACTCCAGTCAATAAGCCATTTTAAAAAAGATATGTCTTAAGTAAAGATTTAAAAACCTGTACTGAAGTGGCTGATCTCAAGCTAAAAGGTAAGTTATTCCACAACTGGGGTGCTGCCACTGAAAATGCACGATCCCCCTTAACTTTAAGCGTGTTTTGGGTACTGACAGCAACAGTGTGTTTAATGACCTTAAAGGCCTATTGGTCTGATGATAGGATAGAAGATCCGATAAGTAGTTTGGAGCCAAGCCAGTCAGGGACTTATAGACAAACAATAATACCTTGAACTGGATTCTATACTCAATGGGGAGCCCTCCCTCTTCCTTGTCGCTGTTAAAAATCTGGCCACAGCATTTTGGACCAACTGCAGGCGAGACAAACACGATTGAGTGTCCCCCAAATATAGTAAATTGCAGTATTCCACTCTTGATGAAATGAATGCGTGGATGATGGTTTCTAAGTTCCTGAATGAAAGAAAAGGTTTAATTTTGGCAATCATCCTGAGCTGGAAAAACGCTGATTTGACAACTGAGTTTATTTATTTGGCGAACTTAAGTGCCGGAAATAACTCCCAAATTTCTTGCGTAGGTACCTACAGTGTTAGTTATAGGACCCAAAGTTTTTGAGAGGATATTGGCAGAATCTGAACGTCCAAAAACTAACACTTCAGTCTTAGAATCATTTAACTGAAGGAAGTTTTCTGCCATCCAATTTTTAACTTCACTAAAACACTCAAATAATGACTGGGGAGATGTATTTTCCTCAGGCTTAACTGGAAGATAAAGTTGTATGTCATCTGCGTAACAATGATATGAAATCTGGTGCTTGCGAAAAATATTGGCTAATGGAAGGAGCTAGAGGGAAAACAAAACAGGGCCTAAGACAGAGCCCTGTGGAACACCGCATGTAAATGCAGCAGAGGAGGAAGTAAAGTTTTCAATTTCTACAGAAAAAGTTCTCCCCCTGAGATAGGACACAAACCAGTTTAAAGCTGTTACCCTAATGCCAACATACTGCTCAAGACACTTCAGTAAAATAGAGTGATCGATAGTATCGAAGACTGCACTTATATCCAAGAGAACCAAATCGACACATTTTCCAGAATCAACAGCCAATAACAGGTCGTTTATCACTTTCAAGAGCAGATTCTGTGCTGTGCTTGGCTCTGAACCCGGACTGAAACCTATCTAATATGTCATTATTCTTTAGAAAGGAAGAGAGTTGATGAAAAACAACCTTCTCCAGTACCTTCGAAAGAAAAGGAAGCTTAGAAATAGGACGATAATTAGTTAAAACCAGTGGATCTAGAGAAGCCTTTTTAAGCACAGGCTGTATCACTGCATGCTTAAAACATGATGGAACATGGCCATCAGTAAGACAACTATTAACTATAGACTGGATGCACGGGCCAATAGTGTCCAATACTTTCACTATAAAAAAATGGTAAAATATGATCCAAAGAACTAGATGCAGGTTTCATATTGTAGGGAACAGCACATTCCAGGGACAAGTTTATAGCCAGGCCCCTCTCTGTCCATAACAGTGGACAAAGGTTTGCTACATTTTGATTGGATCTTGGTGGACTAACACAAACAAACTGTCCAATGCCATCAAATAAAGATGCTAGGACAACAGCCAGATGCCTCTTAGAGGGCAAGAATAAGACCTCTGGTACCAAGCCTGGGAAGGACAGAACTTCTCATTGCTCCACATGCAGTGTCTGCCCTTCACCCATCTAGAGACTCCTTTCTAAGGTTGGCCAGTGACTGCCATAAAAAATCCTCAGGACCTCAGCAGCAATGGGTGAAACAAAGAGAGACCACAGTGATCCTTCCAAAATCCATTCATAACTATGTTTGGAAACTTTAAAACTGATGTAAACTACACACATCCATTTCATACTTATTCACAGAAATAAGTGTTCTCAGTGACAGTTATTTGTAATGCAACATCTTACACAAATCCAGCTGTTAATGTACAATTGAATGAATGCATGACTGTTCAATCTTTTTCCATCATATTTAGTCTCTATTTGTTTAGAATATTGCCAAAAGTATTCTGGTGGTGGTTTGGAAAGTGAGAAATGCATTGGTAAATTTTAAAGACATTTTAAAGACGTCCAAATGTGTTCCACAGGGGAAAGAAGGGTGGGCCACACTGTGTGTGTCCCCTCTGATGCCAGCAGCCAATCGCAGCACTCGAATGGAGCGCCAAATTGCAATCTCCTCCTCATTGAAAAGGGGATAAAGGTACTCTTTCAACAGACACTCCTTGTTCTGAGTCTCTGGCCTGCAAAGGTGAGACAGAAACAGATCAACAAGTTCTGAGTCTGCCCTTCAAAAGACATAACAGATATACCGTTCTGAGTCCGGCTTGCAAAGCTGAGACACTAACATATACAACCCCATTCTGAGTCTGTCCTGTACGGGGATAGACATTGACAGATACATTCTCGTTCTGAGCCTCTGGTTCGTCCAGAGAGACAACAACAGATCCCATGATCTGAGTCTACAGTTAGTGAGGCAGCAATAGGTATGACCACGTTCTGAGCCTCCAGCTTGTGAGGAAAGAGACATTGACAAACACTATGTTGTTTTCATCCAGCGAGACAGTAACAACTACAGAGAGACAAAAGCAGATTGACCAAGTTCTGAGTGTCTGGCCCAGAGAGGCAGAAGACACACAGAGAGATTTGCAACAAGGTTAAGCTCAGGAGAGCAAATCTTCACTTCCAGGTACCTTCGTCTGTGTGTTCCAGATGTGTGCGTGTTAAGGACCTTCTGCACCTACACCGCGGACTCATCTGCGTGTTCCAGATTTTAGGACCCTTTGGTGCTCTAGGAGATCAGCATCCCACAGAGCTTCGTGTTTAAGGCTGTTGAAACAGATTCCGGCTCCTCTCCCCACTACATTGTCACCCACCACAACCAGTGGAAGACGTCACCGTCATCGGACTCAACCACATGGAACGTAAATATCACTTAACCAAACCTCTTTCCAGAGACCTTGGCATTGTTGTATATTATCAGTATATAATTTCTTAATTCCCATTAGATGTAATATAGCTGATGTTAGTTAATAACAAATAATCTTTCGTTTATTTGTTTAGTGCATAATAAGGTTCTCCACCTTATTATTTTCAGAGAAACAGTTTATCTTTCCATAAGATAACGTAACTCTTCCATAGCCACACTCAACTTAATCACTTGTATTCTATGGATCTTATGCACTTTATTCCTTTATCATTCATGGTATTCATTTAGTAGTTGTGTTAGTTATTCTTGTTTATCTTTTGTTAATAAAATTTATTACACTTGTGTCTTCCTTGTGCTGATAATACAGAAGAGGCTCTACAAGTTAGCAATCTCACCAATCTTTCAGATAAATCAGCTGACCACTTTACATTAATTCTAAATGAATGAAAGCCCCTGTTGGGAGTGTTCTCATACTGTAAAAGACCTTGACTGGTGCCCTGAACTAGGAAAAAGGGGGAAGTGGTCATCTGATGTACTCATAATCACACCTTAAGTGAGGTGTGATCCAAAAATCACAACGTCAGCGGTGACGTGAGTACCAATCTCTATTTTACTTAGCATCCTTGGATAGGCGAAAGTAAAATCACTACAATATGATGAATAATATCTATTAGATAGGATAGAGACACAGGCTCAAAGCTAGTTAAAGTAGCTAAAATGCAGTGATTGGAAAAAGGTACATTTCCAGAATTTGAAATGTTAGAGCGAATATTTTGAATCTTTGTAATAAAAAACTCTTAAAAAATCATTGCAAACTGCAGGAGATGCCTCTGGAACTGTGGTAGTAACAGGATTTAGAACCTTGTTAATAGTACTAAATAAGATTTTAGGTCTACTAGCATTGCTTGAAATCAGATTGGAAAAATATGATGATCTAGCAGTCATAACAGATTGCTGATAAGTCATCAAACAGTCTCTCAAGATTTCATAAGATACTTGCAATTTATCTTGTTTCCATTTTCTCTCTACCTGCCTGCATTTTTGTCTTAATGCTCTAGTTTCACTGTTTAGCCAAGGCTGATTTTGGGTATTTCAGTTGGGAAGAAGCAATAGAATCCAAAATATTAACACAGGCGAATTAAAATAGGAGGTTAACTCTTCGAGGCCCATATCAGAAGAAAATAATTCAAAAGAAATAGCAAATTAAGAAGAGGCAAAGGCATCAGAGAATCGTAAGGATACATCTGAGTTAAGAGGGCAGATATAGTAACCAGGAGAAGGTTGTTTCACAGGATGAGATAAAAATAAAAATAAAAAGTTTTAAAAAGTATTGGCTTATGGCCAGAGAAGCAACAATCTTCAATCTGAACAATTTTTAACGGAAATCCAAAGGACAATATCAAATCTAGTGTGTGGCCTTTTTCATGTGTAGCATCTAACACAGATTGAGAAAGGTTAAAAGAATCAATGATTTGTAAAAATTCTAATGGTTTATCATGGCAACACACATGAATATTAAAATCACAGAGAATCAAGAGTCTGTTAGCATTAGGCACAACTGTAGCTAAGTAAATAAGTGCACAAAAAATAGGGTACATCAAGTCCACCTGACACAACTGCACCTCAGAGCTAGCAAAGCACTCCACAGGTAAGATACGGCAATTAAAATGCTTCTTAAAAATTGTGGCTACCCCCCCTCCCCTGTCCACAGTCCTCGGTGAGCTAAAAAAGTTACAGTCACAGGGAAATGTTTCAATAAGAGGGTCTAGTTCACCAGTATTAAGCCAAGTCTCCGTCATAAAAATAAAGTCTAATTCATGAGATATGAAAAAGTCGTTAACTTTTTGTTAATTAATGATCATGTGTTGATTAAAGCCATCTTTACCGTCACCAAGTCCGAAGGAAGGCTTCACATCGTCTGATCAAATTATCTAGTCTTTGATAGTGATAGGCGATCCACTGTTCTCAGGTTACAAACATTTACTCCTCTCCCGAAGGTGCATGGTTTCCTCAATCCCCAACTGGCAAGAGGACTTGGCGAGTTCGGGAAAACCGGAACATAATTATCAGCTAATTATAAGCCCATATCAGATTCTGTAATTGGCCTGTTAAATAGATGGACAAAACTTCCTATTTCATTGATTGGCTGTGTTAACATATTAAAAATGTCAATCTTACCCAAATTGTTATACCTCTTCCAATCCATCCCCCTCCCTCCACATTCTACTTTTTTTGTTCTAATGAAACAAACTTTTACAAACTTTATTAGGAACAACAAGCGCCCTCATCTCAGGCTCTCCTTGCTTTACTTGCCTTATGATATACCCTGCCAAACCTAAAATGGTACTATTGGGCTGCTCAAATTAGAGCAGCAATGTTTTATTTTGAGAAGGATTTTCCTTCCGACCTGGGTATCTATAGGTCCTGGGTATCTATTCCAATTCCTTTGAATTTATATTTGTATTCAACAGATGCTAAAAAGTTAAATAAGTGTACTAAAACCTGTATACCAGAAATACCACAGCAGTTTGGTTTGAGGCTTTTGCTCTTCTAGGGGAATCACCACAACTCTCACCCTTCTCACCAGTTTTTGGTAATGAAAATTTCCGTGCTGGTAGAGCTGATCCAGGCTTTAAATTCTGGTCAAGTCAAGGTATTAGCAAGGTGTCTGATCTTTATAATGAGGGAAGATTTATGTCCTTTAAATAAATTAGGAAAAGGTTTGGAATTCCACAAAAGCACTTTTTAAAAAAAATATATATATATTTACAATTACTTAGCTTCATTTGATCAAGACAAGGCCAAAGTCTGAATGAGCCTAACTCTTTCTACTTTGGAGATCACACTAAATTGTTTAAAAGGAAGAGGTCAGATATAAACAGTTTGTTGCCAAATCTAAAGAATCATTTAATGACAGACTTCAAGCATGGCGGTCTGACCTGCAGGCTGTAAATGAATGAATAAAATAGAGTGGTTAAGTGTATAACCACAGCAGGAAGAAAGAAGATTAGGACAACGCAATGAAATAATGACCAAGTGGGAGTCTAACAAAAAAATTCTGGTAATAGGAACATTTTTGGTGGAATAAGTTTACATAAATTTTAAAAATTCAAGACCTATTTATTCATACCTAAAGTGATTAGATCTAAAAGAAAAATTTAGAAATTATGAAAATTATGAAATTAGAAACAATGGAAATAAATTTAGAAATATAGAAATCGTTTGAAATTACTTTCGAGAAAATTAGAATTTTTCAATTTAATTTAATATTTCCCTTAATATTTTTTTGTTAAATTAAATTTGACAATTAATAATTGTAAACCAGTATTTTCTTTTCAAGTAAAATGCAGGTAAAGTAATTAATAATTGTAAACCAATATTTTCCCTTTCAAGTAAAATATAAGTAAAGTAATAAGTGAAAAAAGTAAGTGGAATATAAGAAGAAAAGACCAACAGGTGTATAAAGTGTTTAAATGGATAGCTCAAACAGACAATGCATGTTAAATAGACAATGATGTTAAATAGCTTAGCTTTGGGGCTAACGGCTTTAGCATATGAACTTCAATGTAAACAACTGCTTTGGTTAGCTTTAGCAAAACCATATGGTTTGTTTACAATATGGCTTTAACCTGGAAGTGTTGGTTAAGACTTCCATGCCACGATTGTAACTAGCAAGTGGTGAACACGTGAATTACATCAGATACAGACAACACTGTACAAATGAAAGACACATGCACATACAGTCGAGTATATTACGTGAAATGTCGGCATATTTCAACAATGTATAAATTAAAGACCACTCGTAGATGGTTTTACAATGTGGGGCTTAAGCACTCAGTTTGTTTGAGAGTGAGTTTAAACTTTAAAGGATTAGTTCACTTTCAAATGAAAATTACACCAAGCTTTACTCACCCTCAAGCCATCCTAGGTGTATACAACTTTCTTCTTTCTGATGAACATAATCGAGAAATATTAATAAATATCCTGACGCATCAGAGCTTTATAATAGCAGTGAACGGGACAACTGAGTATGAGCTGAAGAAAGTGCTTCCATCCTCATCCATACATCATAAACGTGTACTCCACACGGCTCTGATGCCTTCCGAAGCGATGCATTTGTGTAAAAAAATATCCATATTTCAGTTATGAAGTAAAATATCTAGCTATTAACTATTAAAACTATGCATCCCGCCTGTTACAAGGTGCTGAAAAATCGTACGCTGCAGCTGAAAAGGAATGTCTTGCTGTAGTGTGGGCTGTGGAGAAATGGCGACAATATCTAGAGGGTCATCATTTTGAAGTAGTCACTGATAATTCTGCACTCACTTGGGTGTTCAATCATCCTCAACCACCTTCTCGTCTTACCAGATGGGGCATCCGTTTGCAAGGATTTGATTTTATTGTACGCCACCGTAAAGGAAGGTGTAATATTGTCCCTGATACTTTGTCTCGAAGTATTGCTGAAGAACAGTCCTCTGCTCAAGTTGCGATGTACCAAGCCAAGGGAATGGGAAATGATTTGCCCATTAGTTGGGAAGAGATCGTGAGCAACAACAGTCGGATACATCACTTAAGCCTTTGTGGGATGCTGCTAAAACTAAACCTGTAGACCCTAACCATACTCACTATACCATATGTAATGGCTATCTGTTTAGATGCGTACCCCATCCTCATTAGCATCAGTCCCTGCAAGTAGTTGTACCAGCTCCTTTAAGGCAGCAGTTTCTGCAATATGCACATGATAATCCCTTAAGCGGGCATTTGGGACGAATGAAGACTCTGCGCCGATTGCTCAATGTGGTGTACTGGCCAGCAATTCGTAAAGACACCTGGAATTATTGTAAAAGATGCCAAACATGTCAGCAATACAAGCCTTGTATAACCAAGAGTTACCAACAGTTAGGTACAACTGTCCCTGTGAACCTTTTAGGAAGGTAACCATGCTAGCTCACCCTTTTATAGGAGAGTAAGATAGTAGCTATGTGCTGTAGCAGGGCTAGGAGCTCATCTCTGTCTAAGCCGCTGTATGGGGCCTATTTTGAGGAACATCATTGTTCTTTCAGCTCAATGTAAGTGTTGTTTTTGGTTTTGTTGGTTGGATTGTGTATATGTATATGGAATGTTTCATGTTTGGTCTGATTATTGTTTGATTTTGTTTGTTTACAGAGGGTTTTCTTTTGTGATTGCATGGCCTGTACCAATCATCAACCAGTGTTGAAACCAGTATTGAGTACTGAAAAGAGTAAGGACAATTTCATCCTGAATACTCATTTGGACTGATTTATTCTTGTGATGTCCCTTGATGCATGTTCTGGAAGGAGGACTGGACTCTTAATATGGACATTAACATTGTGGGTTCCATCATCAATGTTCATCGGTGATTTGTGTCTCTACTCCTGTAAGAAGAGTGTTGTAGGGTAGTTTGGTCTCATGCCTGTTTGGGGTTATGTGCAATGATGTATTTTTTCCGAAGAATGTTTTGTTTTTCTTTTCTTTTCTTTTTTGATTAATATTGTAATGGGGTTAAATACTTTGAAATACAGTTGGTGGATGTCCCCCTCAGATTTTGCGTGTCCTCTGATTTTGTGTGGTTGTTCTGTTGTAGCTGGTGTTTATAAAGGGGGAAAAAAATAATTATTTGCTTTTTTCTCCCCTTCATTGTGCCCCTGAAGATTGTAAGTGCACTCTAAATTTTTCAACTTAGGAGCACAAGTGCTCTTTGGCAAAAAAGTAAGCGTCAAGCCTCGTTCGTATTGCTGTTATTTTCAGTGAACTACGTGCTGCTCTCAGGCCAGGAGTACTCAATAGGTTTGTATCGCTGTGTTACTTTTAGTGTTTATCAAGCTTCTCTCTGGGCAGAAGTACTCAATAGGTTCGTATCGCTGTGTTATTTTTAGTGTTTATCAAGCTTCTCTCAGGGCAGGAGTACTCAATAGAATCGTATCACTGGGTTATTTTTGTTGTTTATCAAGCTTCGCTCAGGGCAGGAGTACTCAGGTTCAAATCGCTGTGTTATTTTTAGTGTTTATCGAGCTTCTCTCAGGGCAGGAGTACTCAATAGGTTCGTACCGCTGTGTTATTTTTAGTGTTTATCGTGCAGCTCTCAGGGCAGGAGTACTCAATAGGTTTTTATCGCTGTGTTATTTAGTGTTTATCAAGCTTCTTTCTGGGCAGAAGTACTCAATAGGTTCGTATCGCTGTGTTATTTTTAGTGTTTATCGAGCTGCTCTCAGGGCAGGAGTACTGAATAGGTTCGTATTGCTGTGTTATTTTTAGTGTTTAACGCGATTCACTTAGGTCAGGAGTACTCAATAGGTTTGTATCGCTGTGGGTTTTTTTAGTGTTTTTCAAGCTGCTTTTAGAGAAAGAGTACTCAATAGGTTCATATTGAGGAGTTATTTTTGTGTGCTGTATACTGTGGATACACAAACCTCTAGATTAAATGTTATATAGTTTCTATGACATAATCCTTGTTATTTATTTTAAACAACACATATCACTCGTAAAAATATTCCATAAACATGGCTGTCATGATAATTGTGTAATTATCATGATGTTTCAGCAAAGTCCAAGTTTGTAAATAGTCTGAAAAAGTATGGAATTTTGGAATGGAAAATGCAAAGGAACCCTGTGTTAACTTGCTGTTATGGTCTTGGTATAAGAAACTAAAATACAATTAAATGATTATTTACAATAAATTGTTCTTTTTATTGTACAGTCTTTTTGTCTGATAATACAATAAAATAATCAAGTATAATTAATACTTCTTTCCTTTTTGATGCAATTACAAAAATCCAGTGAAAAAAAAAAATTTGTATAAAAAAAAAGTATAAAAGCCAACATATCACAACAAAAATGTAGAGCAAAGATGTATCATTAAACTTCTGTACTTTTAACTATTTCATATAATCATTATTTTTAGACATGAATCAATGAACTTGAATGTGCCCCCCTTTAAACCAGGCCCAAGGCCAAGGGTCACCTGGCCAAATGTTTCCCAGTGTCTCCAGAAGTTTGTAAGGTCTTCGTGCAATTGAAATGCAGAATTATTTTTTTGTTTCAATTTACACCAATAGTCATAAACAAACAACATAAAATGGGGATGTCCATGATTTAATATCTAAAAGTGAAGCCTGCAGGTAAAATACATTTTCACATATTTCCTGGACCACTTTCTTTAGAGGTGTAAATTTGGCTGTCAGGAACTTCATTGCTGACCAGCTCACTGCACTGCATCTGAAATGTAAACAAACAGAATTACTCAGAAAATCATAACTTCTAAGTTAAAAAGACACATTTATAACTCCCTAAAAATTGAAAATTTCCTAGTGACAAATAGTACAACAAAATAGCAGTATTTGTGAAAGACAAGAAGACAAGAGTGTAGAGGATGTAGAAATATAACTGAAATACAGTTATATTTCTACACTCTTGTCTGCACAGTGAAGTCAGTTTGGTGCACTTGGAAGGCTGCACACCCGTGTCAGCCAGCTTTCCCCGTATTTTTGTTTTCTGTGCTTTTGCTTTTTGCAAACATCCACAGTATTGCTGGAGTAACCTAACATATTATGCTCTGATATTTCATGCATTGATTGTACATTACCACTAGGGATGTGACGGTGAGGATATTTTCCTACCAGTTTAAATTGACGTGTGACAATTTGAAACTTGTGAAATAAACACACATTTTAATCCAATCATCTTATTTAGCATTCCTTTCAGGTCAATGGTATATTCAGATTCATCAATCTGAATGATTTCATTCCGATTGAAACAAAAAGTGTCCATGTAAACATGGCTATTATGCAAATTTCTTACTAAAGTACCAGGAAGTGACACTGGAATTGCTGATATCTCATTTTGGCAGTTCAGAATTGATCCATAATTTTAGGAGACAACAGCTTTATTTATCATGTGTTTGATTTTTAAAACTTTGCAGACATTTTACATTCACAAACAGCTATATTACACACTGCATGAAATGTAATATTTGGGAAAAAAAAAAAAAAAAAAAAAAAAGCATAACATATAACATAACATTCTGCAAAGAGAAGAAAATGTATGTAATTATTAGCATATCATGTGCGAATAGGAAATCAAAGAAATACAGTTTCTTAAAGAATTTACAATGCAGCATACAGTGTGCTAGTCATTTGTCCAGGACTATAGAAACAAATTTGGACAATATATAGGTTAATGACATGATGTGCATATTTTTGGGCCCAAACAAATTATTTCCTTAATAATTTGATGAAATTCATGACATATATCAATTTATTCTAAAAAAAAAAAAAAAAAACAACAACAAAAAACTGTTTAGTTTGAATTCATTTTTAGCACATCACAAAAAGTAAAAAAAAGACAAAAAAATATTTTAAACACTTGTTATTAAATGTTATGTAACAACTGAATCTTGTTTAAACACATTATGTTGCATTACAACAGTTTTGAGTACTCCTGCCCTGAGAGCAGCTTAATACTAAAAATAACACAGCGATACAAACATATTGAGTACTCCTGCCCTGAAAGTAGCTTGATAAACACTAAAAACAACACAGCAATACGAACCTATTGAGTACTCCTGCCCTGAGAGCATCGCGTAGTTCACTGAAAATAACACAGCAATACGAACCTATTGAGTACTCCTGCCCTGAGAGCAGCTTGATAAACACTAAAAATAACACAAGTGATACAAACCTATTGAGTACTCCTGCCCTGAGAGCAGCTCGATAAACAATAAAAATAACCCAGTGATACGAGCCTATTGAGTACTCCTGCCCTGAGAGAAGCTCAATAAACACTAAAAATAACACAGCGATACGAACCTATTGAGTACTCAAGTGAGAAGCAGCCAAGCAACAGGAGGATCTACATACTGTAAGTGTTTTTGTGTTATTTGTAGTTTGATTTTAGTGCTGTGTCATTGCTAGGTAAGTTTGTTTACAGTATTCACGTGGCAGGTCGCGTTTGTTCTCGTTTCGCTCTGAGTCAGTAAGGCGTGGCCAAAGCCTGCTTATAGTACTTAAACAGTTGTAATTTCGCATTTATTAGAGAGAAGTATATGTGCTTCCAAATTCCCACTATTATTAACACTCGTAAATCGTGTTGGAGGCAGTGCAATCATAACAACCTGCGTATTTTACCCATGTCATCTAGTACATTACTTTCAATTTCTATTGGTCTTTGGAATTGTCAATCTGCTGTAAACAAAGCAGACTTCATTACATCTATTGCTACTCATTCAGGTCTCCATCTCATGGCTCTGACTGAGACATGGATCAAACCAGAGGACACTGCCACACCGGCAGCCCTCTCCTCTAATTTCACTTTCTCCCACACCCCACGCCAGATTGGGAGGGGTGGTGGTACTGGTCTGCTTATGTCCAATGAATGGAAGTTCAATCCTCTACCAGCTCTCTATGACAATAGCTCATTTGAATCACATGCAGTTACCATCACCTACCCTGCTAAAATCCATACTGTAGTGCTTTATCGTCCCCCAGGTCAGCTAGGTAACTTCTTGGAGGAGTTAGATGTGTTACTATCATCCTTCCCTGAGGATGGTACTCCTCTGCTAGTACTTGGAGATTTCAACATCCATCTAGACAAACCTCAGGCTGCTGAATTCCGCACTCTGCTTGCCTCATTTGATCTCAAGCGAGTGTCTACTACAGCTACCCACAAATCAGGTAACCATTTGGACCTCATCTACACACGCTGCTGCTCCACTGATAATACTCTGGTCACTCCACTACACACCTCTGACCATTTCCTCATCACTTTTAATCTCAACCTGACCCCTAACTCAACGCACACTCCACCACATGTTACTTTTCGGCAAAACCTACGCTCACTCTCACCCTCCGACCTATCCTCTTCTCAAGCACTTTGGTTACACCCCTGCTTAAAAAACCCACTCTGAATCCAGCACATTTAGAAAACTATAGACCGGTATCCCTTCTTCCATTCATTGCGAAGACACTTGAGAGAGTTGTGTTCAACCAACTGTCTACTTATCCCACACAGAACAACCTTCTTGACAACAACCAGTCTGGCTTCAAGAGTGGCCACTCAACTGAGACTGCCCTGCTCTCAGTCACTGAAGCCCTGAGACTGGCACGAGCAACTTCACAATCATCAGTACTCATCTTACTGGATCTGTCTGCTGCTTTTGACACAGTTAACCACCAGATCCTCCTGTCAACCCTCAGGTCGAAGGGCATCTCAGGAACCGCACTCCAGTGGTTCGAGTCTTACCTCTCAGGTAGGTCCTTCAGGGTATCTTGGAGAGGTGAGGTGTCCAAGTCGCATCATCTTGCTACTGGGGTACCTCAGGGCTCTGTGCTTGGACCACTTCTCTTCCCTATCTACATGTCATCACTAGGATCTGTCATTCAGGAACATGGTTTTTCCTATCACTGTTATGCCGATGACACACAACTCTACCTCTCATTCAAACCAGATGATCCGACAGTTGCTGGTCGCATCGCAGCCTGCCTGACAGCCATTTCTGCCTGGATGAAGGACCACCACCTTCAACTCAACCTTGAGTTCCTCAAAAACGGAACTGCTTGTGGTGGGTGCCAACCCAACACTTCATCATGAACTTTCCATTCAACTTGGGTCGATTGCTGCTCGCATCCAATTCAAGGCTCTAATGTTTGCCTACAGAACATCCACTGGCTCTGCACCACTATACCTAAACCCACTACTTCAGACTTATGCGCCCTCCAGAAGCTTGCGTTCTGCAAGTGAACGGCGTCTTGTGGTGCCATCCCAAAGGGGCACAAAATCACTCTCACGGACCTTCCAGCACAGCTGGAAGAAAACAAAACTAGAAGTATTTCACATTTCGTGGAGAGAGAGAATGATTGAGTACAGAAAGGCCTTAAAATCTGCTAGATCTGCTTATTTTTCAAAACTTTTAGAAGAAAATAAACACAACCCTAGGTATTTATTTGATACAGTGGCTAAATTAACAAGAAATAAAGCTTCAACTTCTGATGTTTCCAAAGAGCACAGCAGTAATGACTTTATGAACTTCTTTACTTGCAAGATTGATAATATTAGAGAAAAAATTATAACCATGCAACCGTCTATTACAGTATCGCGTCAGATAGTGCATTGTAGTGTCCCTGAGGAAAAATTCAATTCATTTACTGCTTTAGGAGAGGAAGAATTGTCTAAACTTGTTAAATCATCAAAATCAACAACATGTATGTTAGACCCTATACCGACTAAGCTATTGAAAGAAATGCTTCCAGAGGTCATAGATCCTCTTCTTAATATCGTCAATTCATCTTTATCACTAGGACACGTACCAAAAACTTTTAAGCTGGCTATTATTAAACCTCTTATTAAAAAAACACAACTTGATCCTAGAGAATTAGTCAATTACAGGCCGATCTCAAATCTCACTTTTCTGTCAAAAATACTAGAAAAGGTAATATCATCACAACTATGTTCCTTTTTAGAAAGAAATAGTATCTGTGAGGATTTCCAGTCAGGATTTAGACCGTACCATAGTACTGAGACTGCTCTCATTAGAGTTACTAATGATTTGCTCTTATCATCAGATCGTGGTTGTATCTCTCTATTAGTGTTACTGGATCTTAGTGCTGCATTTGACACTATTGATCACAATATTCTTTTAAATAGACTCGAAAATTATGTTGGCATTAGTGGAATTGCATTGTCATGGTTCAAATCATACTTATCTGACCGTTATCAGTTTGTAGTAGTAAACGAAGAGATGTCATATCGATCACAAGTTCAAGATCACAAGCAATATGGAGTACCGCAAGGCTCAGTACTAGGACCGTTGCTGTTCACTCTGTACATGCTACCCTTGGGAGATATCATTAGGAAGCATGGCGTTAGTTTTCACTGTTACGCTGATGATACTCAGCTCTATATTTCTTTGCGCCCTGACGAAACTTACCAATTCACAAAATTAACAGAATGCATAGCTGATATAAAAAATTGGATGACCAGTAATTTCCTACTACTAAATTCAGAAAAAACAGAGATTCTAATTTTTGGACCAAAAACTTCTTCACGTAATAACCTAGAATACTGTCTAACACTTGATGGCTGCTCTGTTAAGTCTTCGTCGTCACTTAGGAACCTGGGTGTGCTCTTTGATACCAATCTTTCATTTGAAGGCCATGTTACTAGCATCTGTAAAACCGCATTCTTCCATCTTAAAAATATATCTAAACTACGACATATGCTCTCAATGAAAAATGCAGAACAGTTAGTTCATGCGTTCATGACCTCAAGGCTAGATTACTGTAACGCTCTACTGGGTGGTTGTTCTGCTCGCCTGATAAATAAACTACAGCTCGTACAAAATGCAGCAGCTAGAGTTCTTACTAGAACTAGGAAGTATGACCATATTAGCCCAGTTCTGTCAACACTGCATTGGCTTCCTGTTAAACATCGTATAGATTTTAAAATCTTGCTAATTACTTATAAAGCACTAAATGGTTTAGCTCCCCAGTACCTGAGCGAGCTCCTAATTCATTATAGTCCTTCACGTCTATTGCGATCTCAGAATTCAGGCCAGCTGATAATACCTAGAATATCAAAATCAACCGCAGGCAGTAGATCCTTCTCCTATTTGGCACCTAAACTCTGGAACAATCTTCCTAGCATTGTTCGGGAAGCAGACACACTCTGTCAGTTTAAATCTAGACTAAAAACGCATTTCTTTAACCTGGCATACACATAACACATTACCAATTTATATTTTCAAATCTGTTAAAGGATTATTAGGCTGCATAAATTAGGTCAGCCGGAACCGGGAACACTTCCTATAACGCCTGATGTACTCGTTACATCAGAAGAAGAATGGCATCTACGCTAATATTAGTCTTTCTGGTTATCCCGAGGTTCACCGTAGTCAACCGAATCCGGGCCGTATCCAGGTGAGACCAAGGACCTGCGCCTTGACACGACCACAACGCAGCCCTGAAGTATCAGCAGAGATTGAGTCAACTAGATCATCCACTGTGAGGGCCTCATCGACACGACAGCCACGACACAGTTCCTCAACAACCGTCCATACCGCCGTGATGAATACGATCCTCAATTGGATGGAACTGGAATAAATACTTTGAATGTTGCGATCCTGTCGGACTTATGATAGCTACCTGAATCGTAACAAAGCACTGTTGGCCAGAGGAGAACTGGCCCCCCGACTAAGCCTGGTTTCTCCCAAGGTTTTTTTCTCCATGTAAACACCTATTTGCCACTTGTCTACCACCTGATGTCACCTGATGGAGTTTGGGCTCCTTGCTGCTGTCGCCTTTGGCTTGCTTAGTTGGGGACACTTGACATTTGACTTGACATTTGATATTCAACAGTGCTTTGATCTGCCTGCATTGACACTATTCTTTTAAGAGCTGCTGTGCAGCCAAATAATGTACCAGTTATCAATGTAAAGCTGCTTTGACACAATCTACATTGTAAAAAGCACTATATAAATAAAGGTGACTTGACTTGACCTTCTCCTAGTCTGTTCCTGGTTGGTGGAATGACCTACCACGCTCTATCCGAGCAGCTGAGTCTTTAGCCATTTTCAAAAAACTGCTAAAGACATATCTTTTTCGTCAACACTTGACCCAGTAATATAGCACTTTTTTTTATTTATTTATATTTTACTTTTCTTTTTTCAATTTTTCTCCATATATTTGCGTATAAATTACAAAAAAAAAAAAAAAAAAAAAAAAAAAAAAAAACCTAGCTACGAGCACTTTACTGATCAAACTGTGACTTGACACAGCACTTACATACTGTTGTACTCATGTTGATTTGATTGCTTCTACTATTCTTATTTGTAAGTCGCTTTGGAGAAAAGCATCTGCTAAATGTAAATGTAATATACTCCTGCCCTGAGAGCTGCACGATAAAGGCTAAAAATAACACAGCGATATGAACCTATTGAGTACTCCTGCCCTGAGAGTTGCACGATAAACACTAAAAATAACACAGCGATACAAACCTATTGAGTACTCCTGCCCTGAGAGTTGTGCGATAAACACTAAAAATAATACAGCGATATGATTCTATTAAGTGCTCCTGCCCTGAGAGAAGCTTGATAAACACTAAAAGTAACACAGCGATACAAACCCATTGAGTACTCCTGCCCTGAGAGCTGCGCCATGAACACTAAAAATAACACAGCGATATTCTATTGAGTACTCCTGCCCTGAGAGAAGCTTGATAAACACTAAAAATAACACAGCGATACAAAACTATTAAGTAATCCTGCCCTGAGAGCAGCACGTAGTTCACTGAAAATAACACCACAATATGAACCTATTGAGGCTTGACGCTTACTTTTTTGCCAAAGAGCACTTGTGCTCCTAAGTTGAAAAATTTAAGAGTGCACTTACAATCTTTAGGGACACAATGAGGGGGGAAAAAAGCAAATAATTAGTTTTTTGTTCCTTTATAAACGGATACAATGTGACATTTACAAGCTAAATCATTTAATTCATTATAATATGTTATCAGACACTAGGTTTACTGTTTCTGCTGGAGTATATATCAGTTAGCTATAAACAAATGTTGCTATGCTAGTCCGTGTAATTTTAGTATTATTGAGATATTATAGGTTTTGTTAATATTTTTTGTATTTTGAATTTTATACTCTCCGCTTTCATTTTAACTTAAATTAAAAGTTAATAGTTTTGTTGTCTTTGTCATTTGTATTAGTTCTAAATGTCTGTATAGTTTTTTATTTTTAATTCAGTTTTAGTTTAGTAGCCTACATCAGGTTAAACTAAAAAGAAAGAAAAGTTTTTTATAGTTTATTTTATTTCAGTTGACATTTATTTCAAGTAAAAACATAGTTTTATTTAACTATATTATTAACCCTTATGCTAGTAAAATCTATGTATTTAAGCAGTCGCTTAGCATAAATGTGCACTATTCATTCTGAAACATTGCACAAGCCTGGAGAATGCGCAACAGCGCCACCTTTCGACTTTGAAATGTACAGCACTCACATTTATTTAATGAAATCATAGCCTTTTGTAGTTTAATAATCAGGCAGTATTGCGATTTAAGACTCCTTATAATGATAATGATAATTAGGACATGTGTTATACCATTTAAGGTATTGAAGACTTTTTATTACCTTAAATTTAAGAAAGCTGATTCTCGGGCATTTTGCAATACATTTTGCAGGTCGCACACATCTTCAAACCTGATTCCAAAAAAGTTGGGACACTGTACAAATTGTGAATAAAAAAGGAATGCAATAATTTACAAATCTCATAAACTTATATTTTATTCACAATAGAATATAGATAACATATCAAATGTTGAAAGCGAGACATTTTGAAATGTCATGCCAAATATTGGCTCATTTTGGATTTCATGAGAGCTACACATTCCAAAAAAGTTGGGACAGGTAGCAATAAGAGGCTGGAAAAGTTAAATGTACATATAAGGAACAGCTGGAGGACCAATTTGCAACTTATTAGGTCAATTGGCAACATGATTGGGTATAAAAAGAGCCTCTCAGAGTGGCAGTGTCTCTCAGAAGTCAAGATGGGCAGAGGATCACCAATTCCCCCAATGCTGTGGCGAAAAATAGTGGAGCAATATCAGAAAGGAGTTTCTCAGAGAAAAATTGCAAAGAGTTTGAAGTTATCATCATCTACAGTGCATAATATCATCCAAAGATTCAGAGAATCTGGAACAATCTCTGTGAGTAAGGGTCAAGGCCAGAAAACCATACTGGATGCCCGTGATCTTCGGACCCTTAGACGGCACTGCATCACATACAGGAATGCTACTGTAATGGAAATCACAACATGGGCTCAGGAATACTTCCAGAAAACATTGTCGGTGAACACAATCCACCGTGCCATTCGCCGTTGCCGGCTAAAACTCTATAGGTCAAAAAAGAAGCCATATCTAAACATGATCCAGAAGCGCAGGCGTTTTCTCTGGGCCAAGGCTCATTTAAAATGGACTGTGGCAAAGTGGAAAACTGTTCTGTGGTCAGACGAATCAAAATTTGAAGTTCTTTTTGGAAAACTGGGACGCCATGTCATCCGGACTAAAGAGGACAAGGACAACCCAAGTTGTTATCAGCGCTCAGTTCAGAAGCCTGCATCTCTGATGGTATGGGGTTGCATGAGTGCGTGTGGCATGGGCAGCTTACACATCTGGAAAGGCACCATCAATGCTGAAAGGTATATCCAAGTTCTAGAACAACATATGCTCCCATCCAGACGTCGTCTCTTTCAGGGAAGACCTTGCATTTTCCAACATGACAATGCCAGACCACATACTGCATCAATTACAACATCATGGCTACGTAGAAGAAGGATCAGGGTACTGAAATGGCCAGCCTGCAGTCCAGATCTTTCACCCATAGAAAACATTTGGCGCATCATAAAGAGGAAGATGCGACAAAGAAGACCTAAGACAGTTGAGCAACTAGAAGCCTGTATTAGACAAGAATGGGACAACATTCCTATTCCTAAACTTGAGCAACTTGTCTCCTCAGTCCCCAGACGTTTGCAGACTGTTATAAAAAGAAGAGGGGATGCCACACAGTGGTAAACATGGCCTTGTCCCAACTTTTTTGAGATGTGTTGATGCCATGAAATTTAAAATCAACTTATTTTTCCCTTAAAATGATACATTTTCTCAGTTTAAACATTTGATATGTCATCTATGTTGTATTTTTAATAAAATATTGAAATTTGAAACTTCCACATCATTGCATTCCTTTTTTATTCACAATTTGTACAGTGTCCCAACTTTTTTGGAATCGGGTTTGTATTTTTAGTCATAAATGCACGTGAAATGTTCGCACACTATAACAGCCACATGAACCTCTGAGAGCAGGAGCAACACTAAATAACACAGTGATTCAATCTATTTAGTACTTCTGCCTTCAGAGCAGCACTGGGCCAGGAGATGTATAATTTTGACAGATGAAATGTTGCAGAGATTTGAACAAGTTTTTTTGGCACAAAAGCATTGGAAGCATTGGAATAGCATGTTTTACTCCAGTTAAACCATAAGCAGTTTTGGTGTGATTGACTGATGAAGCAGTCGAATGAAAATGATATGATAGGGTATTTAGATGATGATTATTAGTTCTGTGCATTTGTAACGTTTGCTAGATAGAAGATGTTGGAACGTTAGAGGATGTTAACACAATATACAGTAAATTTACATACCTTGCAATAAATGCATTCTGTCACGGACAACGAAAACGGCTCTGTCTGAAGGATTTCCTCCACACGGTCCAAACTCTTAACCCTGCATCTGCTTAAATTTCATTGGATGAATCTGTAAACCAATCATTTTCCTTTCTGCCCTCAGAACATGTTTGAGTAAGTAAAACTCCTATCTGCTAATTTTAATTTGAAAGTGAACTAATCCTTTAAGTGACAGCTTTATGCTGTAATAGATGGAAAAATAGTGATCTCGGCGGATCATCTCTATGTGCAAGTTTCTTTGGGCACGCAAAACACAACAGAGCTTCTTCACTGTTGGTTCACAGTTTCAAAACTTTGCTTGATCAAGATTTTAAATCACTTCTTATAGCTACTGTTTAACAAAGGGAGAATATAGCACACTGAATAAGGTGGAACACACACTGACAATCAATTTAGCTATAAATAAATAAATAAATAAATAAATAAAAGGCCTTTAGAAATAGATCGAGGAACACTCAATCTTACCGCGCTGTGAGGAGAATATTCATCCTTACACAGAGGTATTTTAATTACTGCAGTTTAATTTCATTCAGCTCTCTGACTGATATTTACACACACATATAGCTATTTGAGTGATGCTGGAACACGCAGACGTCAGGTTAGCTATAAACAAGGCAGTCTAGAAATTGAGGAACATGCTTAATCCTTACCTTATCATATAGTGTGAGATCTCAGATCTTAATTCATTTATGGCAATCTGAAGTTTAAAGACAGGGAGGCAGACTCGGGTTACAGCTCTCTTCATTCATTTAAGCAGTCACTCAAACAAGCCGTGCGGCGTGCGCTGCATACGTCACTAGTAGTGGGAAGTTCGGATCATTTTACTGACTCAGATCTTTGAATCTCATTCAGCAAAATGAACTAATCTTTTTTTCAAGTCATTTCGTTCATTTCAGCAGAATATAATTGAAAAAATAAACTATATGCTAAATAATAAAATCATGGAGGCCAAATTATGAGTAAGAAATGATTAATAAGCAAGAAATGATTAATTGCTTAGCAGGTTCTTCAGGCTATGCAGTTTGTTAGTTCACCTCACCTCCTGATCCGAGTCGTTCTTTCTTTTGTCACCTCACATTTATCATGTCTGTCCCCCAGAAAGATTAATTCACCTCTCGTGTCTTCGGGTTCGAGACGTTAATCCAGTCGTCAGTGTCTGATCTGGGCCGTGAGAGCCATAGACATTATGTCTATGGTGACAGCCCCTTATGCAATTGCAGTACAGGAAACAGAAATGATTAGTTCGCCTCTCGAGTCTTTCGGGATTAAGTCGTTCGTTCATCAAGTCCCAGCCCCATAGACAGGGTTATGTAGTCTGTACTGGAAACAGAAATGATTAGTTCGCCTCTCAAGTCTTTCGGGTCCAAGTCGTTCGTACATCACGTCACAGCCCCATATGCTGAATGCAGAAACTGAAAAGATTAGTTAATCTTCCGAGTCTTGGGTTCGTGTCTGAGTCCTTCGTTCTTTTGTCACATGACTGCTTCCTGGCTCAGTGTCTCGCAACAAATACATTACATTCGTATAATTATTGACTGTGTGTTGTATTATATTTAGGGATTATCATAATTATCAAAAGATATGTGCAAGAAACATTTATGTCTTCTGACCAGTATTTTTATACAAATATTAGACCAATATGTTCAGTCTTCATATAGGAAAATCAATTATTATACTAGCTAAAAAACAAAAAGATAAACTAAACTAAAAAAATAACTATGCACTTGTTTGTAAGGAAGGTTGTGAATGGCTGTCACGTCCCATGAGACCCGAGACTCGAGAGATGAACTAATCTTTACTGTTTCTGCATTCAACCTTTGGGGCTAGGACTTGATGAACAAACGACTCGAACCCAAACGACTCGAGAAGCGAACTAATCATTTCTGTTTCCTGTACAGAACTTATGTTGCTCATGTGTGGTCAACACAAAATGAACTCTCTGAGACAACTCGTTGTTCTCGAGTCATATTAAAGATTCGTTCAAAATGAACGAATCATTCATGAACGATGCATCACTATACGTCACACACACAGACTAAACGGTTCCAATGTATCATCCACACAATGTACAGATAAATGATTTGGTATAAGCTTAAAATTTAGAATAAACTGCCCGCATTCTCCACCATTAATATGTAAGCAAATTAGATCAAAGGGAATTATTAATTAACAAACCATCAATCATTAATTTAACCCTTCTATCGCTGCTTAGGCAGGGTTATTAGACTTTATATCAATGCACCAGTTCAGCTAGAATCTGAAGGTACTTGCGTTTGTCATTTGTGTCTTTAAATGGGGATTCCTTTGTCGGCATCTGTGGCTTGGAGAAAGGTGTTTCCCAGGTTCTTTTGATTCGCTGCAGGTCTTTTCTGGTTCGGATTGATGTTGTGAGAAGCCAATCACATTCTGGTGTGCTGGCAGATGAATGGAGTCTCCCTCGTGGCTGAAGTTTGAAGTTCTGAGGCGGGCAAAGACTGTAGAGTCGTTTGTAACACGTGTCTAAGGAATTGGATAATTTAAAAATTGAATTGCTGTTATAGCAGATAGAATTGAATTTATCAGAAGATTTAGAGATCGTAAAGGAGGTGGCGGGTTGTGGTGAGAAAAAACAGACAGGCACAAAGTTAAATTTGATCTTGAAAAGTAATTTGATCTTTTCGATGTAAAGTGAAAATAATAAACAGTAAATTACAATGTCATATGAACAATATACAATAAAGATCAACTATGAAAATCTCCCTTGAGTGCACTCTTCTTTTACCCCAAAAATATACACGGACCGGTAATTTCAATATCAGAAAGAAATAAATAAAAAAAAAGAGAGAGAAAAGGTATAAAAGAAATGATATTTCTCTCAAAATATCACAGATATTCCAATAAGGACTTCAATGTTAATCAAATGGGTAACCGTATACCATCAATAGTTCAATGTTCTGTAAAGTACTGATCAGTGTTCTTCTCTTTTCCCGTTCTGTTTCATCAATTCCCTCTAGGAAGGGAACCTAATAGTTCTTTATGTTGGTATTGACTTGCTTTCACAAAGCAAGAATGAAAAATTCAAAGAAAGGATATTGTCCTCTTCTTTATGATGTGTCGTCCTTTTTTCTCTGTAAGCAGATTTGGTTGGCTCGCCATCGAATGTGAAGTTTTGCAGGATGTCACAGAAAATCACAGGAGTATCATGAATCCGTAGAATCAAGAAAGAAGAAAAGAAAAAAAAAAGGAGAAAAAAAGGAGAAAAAAAAATAGAAAAAAACACAAGGAAGGAAAAAGAAAAACCTGGCCTCTGAATCAATTGTTTTTCTTCTTACACAGGCGGGTCTCTTTACACAGGCGCATGACCAACAATGGCGTCGGTGAACTCTATAATCGATTTTACTCATACACAGGCACGTCTCTTACACACTCGCGTGTGACCAGCAATGGCGTCAGTGAACGAGTAAAATGTGTCTCAACAATATTCAACTGGCTTCTTCAGATGCTGGATGGCTCGAAATAAATGAATTTAAAACTTTCGTGCACTTTTCGGAGGGTTTTTAAATTTATATTTCATAAAATTGGATCACGAAGATCAGATCACGTCTTTTCTTCTCTGTCAAGCTCGTCTCTTCTGTCATTGCGCATGCTCGTCAACACGCAGGGCGCGTGATGACAGAGCTCTCATTGGTCAATTACTAATCTTCTAAATAGGATAAATTCACTAATTATTAAATGTTCTTAATAACTTTAACACTTCTTTTCAACTTATATTAGAGAAATATGACGTTACTAAACTGTGAATAAATTAAATAATTCCCTTCAATTTCCCTTCATTTAACCCGGGTTACACGTTGATTAAACTTTGCAGCAAAACTTAACTTAGAACACGAGACTCTCAACTGAAAAGAAAGGAAACTAAGTAAAAGAAAGGAAAGTGAGTGAGACGAGAGTTGGATGGCTTGAATGAAGCTGTTTGTTCCTATTTTCATCTGATCTTGATCTGCCTTGATCAGGTCACCTGCTTTTCATTGTCTTTTTGTCATTGTCTTTTTTTTTCTTTTGTCGGTCTCATTCTAAATTGTCTTTGTGTACTGACTTTTAAACTGAGGTGGTTGTCCAACCTCTTTGAGTTCTGACCAATTAGGTGTCGTCTTTGTTTCAAAGGTGGCTTTTCCCCTCCCCTGATCATAAATTAAATGTTATCTATGGTCTCTTAACTTTCAGAGAGTACAGAGAGCACAGTTTAGACATGGTTTCTCTAAAAAATTAAATGATACATTTTACACAGATTTCATTCATGCCATTCTTTGAATTATGAACAGAGATTTACACTCATACCAAACAAGGCACACTTTCAATCAACCATTCAATAGTTTCAACAATTACATGAATTGTGAGTGATCTAAGCATAATGTCACATATTTAGTGTGTAGACAAAATATAGAATTATGCAGTTAAACAATGTTTGATTACAAGTCTGTTTAGAATTGTTTTTGGAACAATCTGATGCAGTTTATTCGTAAAAAAAAAAAAAAAAAAAAAAAACAGTCTCTGTAGGGACTCTGTGGGGATTTCAACTCTATCACTCAGAGGTCACTCAGAAGAAGGCCTGTTTTGTATCTATGTTCCAGGGATCAAACAAACTCTGCCATTATCTTGGTGGGACTGAGTTGTGTTGTCTTTTCGACAGTTAGTCTTGGGGTTTATTGCCCCAAGTTGACAACGTTCTTCCTTAGCTAGGAAGCATGCATGGCCATAAAGTACTTAGCTGGAGGTTTTGTAGACTGAATGGTGCTGCAAATGACAGATTCTCTTATTTTGGGTCCTGCGTGTTGTTTTGGGATCTGGAGCATTGAGATGAGTTTTGTATGGAATTATGTTTGAACGAATCATCTGGAAGATTCATTTGTGTTTGTTCGTCCTCAAATCCTACAATAATATAGGGTTCAAAGACAATTGAAAAAGTTTTTTAGGCAGACCTGACCTGTTAAAAAGAGATGGTATCCATCCCTTCTGGGGTGGTGCTGCTCTTCTCTCTAGTAATATGGCATATAGTCTTAGAGCTGAAACATGACAAACTGGGGCCCAGGTCAGGAAGCAGACAGACTGGCTAAACCGACAGTCTGCTAGCTGTCTCACATCACAGAAGTCAGATAAATCCCAACACATAGAGACTCTTTCACCTAGATATCATCACATAGAGACCATGTCTGTAGTAAATACAAAAACTCCCAAACCCATTTAAGGGTAAAAATTTAATTTATGTTTAAAAAAAAAAAAAAAAAAAAAAAAAATTATATACAAAACATAATATTGATAAAGAAATGATAAAGCTTGGGTTGCTTAATATTATATCCCTTTCTTAAAAAGCACTTATTATAAATGACATTATCACAGATAATAAACTAGATGTGCTGTGTTTGACAGAGACTTGGCTAAAACCAGACAATTACATTACTTTAAATCAACTATGCCCTCAAGGTCACTGTTACAAACATGAGCCTCGTCTGAAAGGAAAAGGGAGAGGTGTTGCTGTAATTTATAGTAATATCGTCAGTATTACTCAAAAGTCTTTCAAATATAATTCCTTCAAAGTGATGGTGCTTTATGTAATGTTATCTAGTGTACGCAATGAATCCCGCTTGACATTTGTGCTGGCTACTGTATACAGGCCACCAGGGCACCATTGGCATGGTTCAAATCATACTTATCTGACTGTTATCAGTTTGTAGTAATAAATGAAGAGATGTCACACCGATCAAAAGTTCAGTGTGGAGTACGCAAGGATCAGTATTAGGACCGTTGCTGTTCACCTTGTACATGCTACCCTTGGGAGATATCATTAGGAAGCATGGCGTTAGTTTTCACTGTTACGCTGATGATACTCAGCTCTATATTTCTTTGCGCCCTGACGAAACTTACCAATTCACAAAATTGCAGAGCTGATATAAAAAATTGGATGACTAGTAATTTCCTACTACTAAATTCAGAAAAAACAGAGATTCTTATTATTGGACCAAAACCTCTGCACGTAATAACCTAGAATACTGTCTAATACTTGATGGCTGCTCTGTTAAGTCTTTGTCATCAGTTAGGAACCCGAGTGTGCTCTTTGATGCCAATCTTTAATTTGAAAGCCACATTTCTAGCATTTGTAAAACTGCATTATTCCATCTTAAAAATATATCTAAACTACAACATATGCTCTCAATGACAAATGCGGAACAGTTAGTTCATGCGTTCATGACCTCAAGGCTAGATCACTGTAATGCTCTACTGGGTGGTTGCCCTGCTCGCTTTATAAACAAACTACAGCTCGTACAAAATGCAGCAGCTAGAGTTCTTACTAGAACCAGGAAGTATGACCATATTAGCCCGGTTCTGTTAACACTGCATTGGCTCCCTATTAAACATTGTATAGATTTCAAAATTTTGCTAATTACTTATAAAGCACTAAATGGTTTAGCTCCCCAGTACTTGAGCGAGGTCTTAATGCATTACAGTCCTAGACGTCTATTGCAATCTCAGAATTCTGGCCAGGTGATAATACCTAGAATATCAAAATCAACCACAAGCAGTAGATCCTTCTCCTATTTGGCACCTAAACTTTGGAATGGTCTTCCTAGCATTGTTCGGGAAGCAGACACATTCTGTCAGTTTAAATCAAGACTAAAAACGCATCTCTTTAACCTGGCATACACATAACACATTATCATTTTATATTTTAATTTCCTTTAAAGGATTGTTAAGCTGCATAAATTAGGTGAGCCGGAACCGGGAACACTTCCTATAACACCCAATGTACTCGTTACGTCAGAAGAAGAATGGCGTCTACGCTAATATTAGTCTCTCTGTTTATCCCAAGGTCCACCGTAGTCAGGCGGATCCGGCCGTATCCAGATCAGATGGAGGACCTGCGCCTAGACATGACCACAATGTTTTTGATCTGTCTGCATTGACACCATTATATGCGAACTGAACTGAGCTGGACGATGACATCACTGTTTTCTCCAGAGCCGATGTATAGGTGAATTAACTAAATTAATAACTATTGATTTTTACAAAGAAATGAATCAATACTGAACTTACTTAAGCTGGACAATGACACCATTTTCTTCTAGAGCTGCTGCGCAGTCAAAATTATTTGCCAGTTATCACTGTAAAGCTGCTTTGACACAATCTGTATTGTAAAAAGCGCTATATAAATAAAGGTGACTTGACATGAAACAAAGACAACACAGACAAGGCTGCCAGGGCAAAACCCTGACAGTTTCCATGTGTAAAATAGACCAATTCCAATGTTTACGCAACAAATGTGCTAGAGCTGCTGTAAAGCCAAAACAATCTCTGTCCATTAATTTTCCTATTATCACTGTGAAGCTGCTTTGAAACAATCTGTATTGTAAAAAGCACTATATAAATGAAGATGACTTGACTAGAATTTGGCAGTGTTGCTGTAAAGTCAGTTTAGAGTTGCTATGTTCTATGCAAGAAAATAGCAAACTAAAAGACATGGTGTGTCTCTTTAAGACAAACATTTGTATTCTGCTAAACTTGCTCTTTCAGATTGCAATAACATAAAAAAATAAATAAATAAAAATGTAAAAAAAGGAAGCACTCAGTTTATGCCATTACGATTTTGACAGCCAACAGCAGAGCATGACGTTATAATCAGATAAGATTATGTCGTTTATACTTCATGCCGGTCTTTTAAGTGTGACCATTTGGAGTTTTTTTTTTTCCCCACCATTTTTGTGTGTGACAAAAGTGATGACATATATTGACAAAAGATTGGTCTATTGGCTGGTCTACCCCAAACAACGAGATCAAGGAACAGCAGCAATGACATTGCAGGCTAACTAATCAGGCCCTCAGGCCCTCCCACTTATGCAAATCAAATAAATACACTCTTTTATTTGCATGAATGAAAAATGAAGGTCAAATAAAATTATTCACATGCATGCCTACATCCTTAGTCAACACAATCCCCAGTTGATCGATTAGATCGGCGCCAGTTTCTGAGGTGGCTATAAAGATCACGGTCACCTTTTAAAGCATCATCTAATGTTGATGCTTTTATTTTTATTATCTATTGTTACTTCAAATTAATGGAATAACCTTTATTACAATAATGTTACTCAGAATTTAATTACTGTGTATTGGCAAATCATTTTAAAAGGCTGCATAACTTCCATTGCAGGAACAATTCTTAAATGGTTATTTTACTATTTGTTAACATTAACCAATAGCCTGCACATTAGCTGAAAAGTCATTTCAAAGGACTAAATAAATATTTACAGTGCATCCAGAAAGTATTCACAACGCTTCACTTTTTCCCCATTTTTTAATGTTACAGCCTTATTTCAAAAGGGATTAAATTCGTTATTTTCCTCAAAATGAATGTCCTTGAGTGGCCCAGCCAGAGCCCAGACTTGAACCCTATTGAGCATCTCTGGAGACAATACAATACACTTACTGTAAAGATGGATTTAAATGCTGAAAGTATTTCATGTCAAGTCAATATATAATTGACACAAAAGCTACAGCACGATATGCAATATATTTCACACCTCAATCATGTCATACTTTAATTTTATTTGAAGGAATTACGAATATTCAGACATTTCAGCAAAGCAGTTAAATCATACTAACTTCACCTTATACATTTGTATGTCTGGATCAAAAGTACTAATCTTACAAATAGTGTAACAAATAACAAAAAATCTCTTCTCTAAAAATGTATTTTATTTAGACACATTGCAACTAAACATTTTTGGGAATCATCCCATTGTTTGAATATCTGCTCATTTATGTTTAGAGAGATCAAAGGGAAAATACTTTTTTAGATGAATCTCTTCATTTTTGGACAATGTTGTTTTCTGCACATTTGCAATAAAGGAAGCTTAAATTATATGCTTAAATAACCATACTGTATTTAAGGTTTTAAAAAAGAAGTTTTGTAAATAAATTCTAACCTAAAATTACAAGATGTAAGACAACTGAATGTGTGTATTTTATTTTTTTTTTTACACTAAACAGTAGTCCCTTCACTTCTAGATTATATAAATATAAATCACAATAAAAATTTTGAAATATTACTTTTCTCCACCTTTGCTAAGAAAGCATAAGTAATATTTTCAAAAATATTAAGTCAACAAACATGTTTAAAGTTAGTGTGTTCTATTAGTTTTTCATGTGAAATTTAAATGTCAAAGAGTTCCAAAACATTATTGTATGACCTTTCAAAGAAATTTAAAGTAGACGCAAAACAAAGGCAATGACTTCATTTGTCAGTGTTCCCTCTATGCCTGAGTTCATATCGTATGTACTTCTACAAACAGTAATTACACAATAAATTATGTACATATGAAAAAATGATCAGTGAAGATGTCATTGTATAACATGATGAAATACATTTTCAAATATTCATCATTGTCCTTTTGTTTTTAAACACCATTTAAGAATTTGAATGTGTATGGTACAATGCACATTTAACTGCGCCATTACAAAAAGATGTCTGTATGTTTTATCTTCTGGGCAAGAGTCAAAACGCTTTTTTTTTTTTTTTTGTTAATGTAAATCAAATATACAGAGGAAAAAAAAAAAAAAAAAAAATATATATATATATATATATATATATATATATATATACAGTGAGTACGGAAAGTATTCAGACCCCCTTAAATTTTTCACTCTTTGTTATATTGCAGCCATTTGCTAAAACCATTTAAGTTCATTTTTTTTCCTCATTAATATACACACAGCACCCCATATTGACAGAAAAACAGAATTGTTGACATTTTTGCAGATTTATTAAAAAAGAAAAACTGAAATATCACATGATATACCAGAAAATATTAAAATTATTGAAACCATCACTCACCAAATTCAGTCAGGTAAATCGCCGAGGCCAGGCGTGCTTTCAGCTTCTGATGGTGGTCTGCACTGGTGATGCAAGGCCCTTCGCGTTAATATTTCCATGCACTCGCGCCCCCTTCTGGCACGCGCACCTGTTCGCAATTCACTGAATCGCAGTTCACTGAATCTTGCGCTCCCTTCTGGCACGCGCACCTGTTCGCAGTTCACTGAATCGCAGTTCGCAGTTCACTAAATCTCGCGCTCCCTTCTGGCACGCGCACCTGTTCGCAGTTCACTGAATCGCAGTTTGCAGTTCACTGAATCTTGCGCTCCCTTCTGGCACGCGCACCTGTTCGCAGTTCACTGAATATGAATACCCCCCCCCCTCCCCCCCAAAAAAAATTTCTCATCGAATCTACACGATTCACGTAGGTCACCTATTTTGGTTTCAAAACGGCGAATTTCGCTGAAAGGTGAGGGATTTTCATGTATGTTAAATGGAAGACGTTTGGGATGATCAGAACCCTTCCTAGAGCTGGCCGTCCGGCCAAACTGAGCTATCTGGGGAGAAGAGCCTTGGTGAGAGAGGTAAAGAAGAACCCAAAGGTCACTGTGGCTTAGCTCCAGAGATGCAGTCGGGAGATGGGAGAAAGTTGTAGAAAGTCAACCATCACTGCAGCCCTCCACCAGTCGGGGCTTTATGGCAGAGTGGCCCGACGGAAGCCTCTCCTCAGTGCAAGACACATGAAAAAACACCTGAAGGACTCCAAGATGGTGAGAAATAAGATTCTCTGGTCTGATGAGACCAAGATAGAACTTTTTGGCCTTAATTCTAAGCGGTTTGTGTGGAGAAAACCAGGCACTGTTCATCACCTGTCCAATAAAGTCCCAACAGTGAAACATGGTGGTGGCAGCATCATGCTGTGGGGGTGTTTTTCAGCTGCAGGGACAGGACGACTGGTTGCAATCGAGGGAAAGATGAATGCGGCCAAGTACAGGGATATCCTGGACGAAAACCTTCTCCAGAGTGCTCAGGACCTCAGACTGGGCCGAAGGTTTACCTTCCAACAAGACAATGACCCTAAGCACACAGCTAAAATAACGAAGGAGTGGCTTCACAACAACTCCGTGACTGTTCTTGAATGGCCCAGCCAGCCACTTAAACCCAAATGAGCATCTCTGGAGAGACCTAAAAATGGCTGTCCACCAACGTTTACCATCCAAACTGACAGAACTGGAGAGGATCTGCAAGGAGGAATGGCAGAGGACCCCCAAATCCAGGTGTGAAAAACTTGTTGCATCTTTCCCAAAAAGACTCATGGCTGTATTAGATCAAAAGGGTGCTTCTACTAAATACTGAGCAAAGGGTCTGAATACTTAGGACCATGTGATATTTCAGTTTTTCTTTTTTAATAAATCAGCAAAAATGTCAACAATTCTGTGTTTTTCTGTCAATATGGGGTGCTGTGTGTACATTAATGAGGAAAAAATGATTTAAATGATTTTAGCAAATGGCTGCAATATAACAAAGAGTGAAAAATTTAAGGGGGTCTGAATACTTTCCGTACCCACTGTATATATATATATATATATATCTCCCTTGTGCGGCCTTATGGACATTTTTTTGTCTTTTTCAGTTTTGTTTTATTGATCATTTTGCCTGTGTTAATGCCAACTGCATAAATGTTGGCTCAGGTGTGTATTTTTATTGGAATTTTTTCCCATAAAGCAACTGCTCACTTTATTCCTGATTTCTGCTTATGCATATTATAGAGCCGATTGGATAAATTATGCAGCTATAATTGTGTGGGTGTGTTGGTATGGATGTCAGTGTGGTTTGTATGTGTGTTATAAAACATTGTGTGTGTTTGTGAGTGTGTGTAATATTTGAGAGAGAAAAACTCTACTGCAAATCACAAATCCAAACGCTGTGTGTACCAGCGGAGATTTGCTGGCATCTAATGGGGAAAATTTGGTACTGCACCCAAACAAAATCTTACTGAAAGCTTTTTTTTTTTTTTTTTTTGAGATATCAACTTCAAAATTGGAACACAACTTGTATAGATTTATGGCTTTGATTTTTTAGCAGTTTTACAGTTCAACATGTTTCATAAAATATATATTTTATATAAAATAATGTTCATAAACAATTTTATAACCTTTATAACTTTTAGTTTCACTTTTTAAAATTTTCTTCAACAATAATCTGCCAAGGGTCTTCTTTAAAATGAGACCAAACTTTTTTATGACAGATTTTTTGACAAGGACATTTTTGTCCACTATGGGCCTATGTGTAACTTTTTTTAATTAAGGCACAAGGGATGGATATATTATATATATATATTACACGTCTTTAAGCAAAAATCAGTATTTAGTGTGGCCTCCTGGACTTCTTCCAGTCTCTCAAAGAAGAAAATCTGAGAAACTTCTCATCAGATTTTGAAAGTTTTCTTTGCCTTGCAGTACTTTTCCATTCCATTTAGGTTTAAGAGAGTCATTTTTTTCCCTGATTTTTTTTTCTGTTTTTAATTCTGCATACAAATTTCCTGTATTTTCTGGTTATATTCTAATAAAGAGACTGACAAATAATTATACTATTGCTAAAACAACAATATAATGGTGGCCTAAGACTTTTGCACAGTACTGTATATATATTTTTTTTTAATGCTCACCATATTACACTCTAAAGATTCATGTTCATCACAAGCGTGGCAAACCATTAAAAAAAAACCTATCATTTACAGTATGTGGTTCTGACTCAAACTGTACCAAGTACAGATTAAACTTGGTAACAGATGCAATTGTGTGCTTAATCATTTTTATTTTCCCAAGTAAAGTGTGTTCAATAGCACATACATTTTTGCTGTGGTACCAAGGATCATGAAACTTCACTGCCACTGGTACTGACTACTAACATGTATCAAGTACAAACAACTTTAGAGGCAGCAGTCTTTTATGGGTCTGTTGACTGCATGCACAACTCTTCTTGCAAACGATTTCATTTGTAGGTATGTGCACCTATAATGTTACTTTAGACAACTGATGAGATGTACATTAATTTACATTTAGAGAGATGATAAATGGTCACTGGAAATGTTGGTCAGACAATATTTACCATTAGCTTAACTTCAGAGAGACTTTATTATTACAACTAAAGATCTGGGGCCTCATGTATAAAATTTTACGTAATTTCCTCCTAAATGTGTGAATACGCACAAAAGCTAGATTTTGCCAGAACCTGTGCAAAATTCCCTTTATAAAACCCAGTCAGCAGAAGATTGTGCGTACATGCATCTCCACCCCGTTTCTTCCTGAAATAACTATATGGAGCTTACAATGCCTAGTTTTATTACGCATAACGTCATCTACATATTTCCATATGCATATTCCCAACCACGTGATGCCATTTTTAAGGGTACAAGACATTAGGAAAATATGAGATACGGACTATAAATGCCATTTGTGCAGTCACAATACATTGCTAAAAATTATTTAGTATCCTTGTCTCGTTTTAGAATAAATATATCAACATATCCGTAAAAGAAAATTTTTATAAAATAGGGCCTACTTTTCAGAGAAAGTTTTCAGAGAAGAGTTATTCTCATTCTTTTCCACTGGCCAAATAGTATTTTTAATTGTTTTAAACAAATAAAATGAATGCAATTTTGCCTATGAGGTAAATATATGTTTTAGAATGTTTTATATCTTTAATGGAAACACATTGGCCTTATTTTTTGCAGTGTAAATATAATTGTCTGACTCCTCTATACTTCAAATACAATTGTATTTTTCATAATGTTGGAAAATCACAGAAAGAGTTATCATTAAGATATTGTCTGCCTGCACACGACATCAACATCACACCTCCATGCAGTAGTGGTTGTACAGTATTATCATCGGACCTATTTAAACCAGCCAATGGACCGTTCTACCACTGAATGAAAGAGCGCATCATTGATTATTGTTCTCGCGAGAAATATTTTCTTAGAACATGAGCTCTGGAATTTAGTTTAAAGAGGAATCATGCACCTGGCACTCTTCGCTGTCACTAAAACATGAAAACGTAGCATGCCACAAGGAAAAGCAGCACATCCAAATTTTTCTAACATTTTTCTAAATTCATATAATTTTTGTTTAACTTCTGGATAATGACAATGTAATTTGAGTTCTTAAAGGCACAATATGTAAGATTTTTGGATTAACATTGTTTTAGCGGTTTTTGGATATTTTAGACATTTTGTTGACTTGCGTACATGCATTATCCCAAATGTTTCCAACAACATTACGAACCCAGGAACGTGCTGCTCACGTGGCCGCGTGATTGTCTGCTGTAAATAAAATATCATATGCTTGGAATAGTACAAATAAATTCATATTTAACTTAATAATAGGAAAATAATATCCTATTTATTATGTGATTATTTATATCTCCTGTTTAAAAATAGGAAGACAGACACACTATAGTTGAAATGGTTTTCTGTCTTGCGTTTTATCTCAAAACGATGGATGTCATTTTAAAAATATGAAAATTAGCAGAAATAAGTTAACACAGCCTCTTATTTATATGAGGTAAACAAAGCTGCTTGGTTTATATTTTAATGTATTTGTATATAATACATTTTAAAATTGTATTGCTGTAACGGCACATTTCAAATGTTTACGTGTTTTTTTTTTCCTCTTTCTCCTTTTGCTGAGGTGGAGCGGTGATGAAATATTGTTCTTGTAAATACTTCCCAGCATTTCAGTAATAAAAGTGTACATATTTAAAATTCATGCAAATTACAGTGAAGTACAACAGTTATCGTACGGTGTTCCACAGTGCAAAAAGCATTTAAACTGTGAATTTTGAATTGATCTCCTCTTGTAAACTAGAGAGATGTGGATTCGGATGCAATTAAATTATTACACGACCTTGGCATTTGCCGGAAAACAGTAGGTAATTTGGCCGGGGATTTTTATGTGGGTGGTGGGAGAAAAACACTGACATTCTGGATTCGGACAGCAATAAAATCACTGACCAGCCCCTGTAAATGTTGAAAATACCTTACATCCCTATGAGAAACACTTACTGTCCGAATAGGGCTTTATTTGAATCTCGTTTTCTTGATTTACCGCGAGTAACATGTTTGTACCATGCCTCAGAGACAGCACTATTTTGTCAAGTGGCTAACATAGCATAATCAGAAAGAGCTTTATTTGTAGTAACAGTAATACAGCATTTTCTCCACCATACAATATATTTTAAAATTAATTGCATGCCATTTAGCAACACAAGTCATCCAGTTTTTATTAATATATTCTCATATCGATCTAGCTTACTGAAGTGTGCAAAAAGTGTCTCATACCAGCAACCGAACCTAACACACAAAGTAATGTTGAAACGACTTTCAACAGACTCTAAGTATTTTAGTATGATTGTTTTGACCAAGTAAAACAGTGCTGCTTTACCCCACAATTTTAATTTGTCAGATAAAGTGACCTGCATGAGTAGTAATTCAGCACTTCCGGCTGTTTTATCAGAATGAAATAAAATAATGTGAATTTAAGTGATCAAATGTAACTGTAACAAAGTTCAGGGAAGGAGGCGGAAGCTAAACATAACTTTAATTGTAAAATAAACAAGAAAACGTAAGGAGCAGCAGCGGCTGACTGCGGCATATAAGCATTATAAAAACAGCAACATAAACTGTCCCAGGCTCTTGGCCCCACCCCACTTCATACCACAATAATGTTAATAAAACTTTAATACATTAGCTCAGCATAATTTCTGCCCGAGTCTCATTGGATTGCTTTCCATCGGCTGTGGAGGTGAATACGACTACCAAGAACTACCATGATTTCACGCCTTTATTATTGTTTTGAAAAAACAACCTCTAGCAGCGAAACTTGCATACTGTGCCTTTAACTCCATTAATGAGAGTGGAATATTTAATCTAAATGTGTATCAAAATGAAAACAGAGTTTAAAATCATTCTGTTTTCTTCATTACTTCGCTCACTCCAGTAAAAGAGTGCGTATGCATGGTCTAGAGTGTGCGGACGGTGCGCACTTATTTAAGCTAAGTTTATTATTATAAATCCTGATATGTGCGTGGAAAATTGCGTACACACATTTCAATGCCTTTTTTGCGCATATGCAACATTTATACATCAGGCCCCTGATTGCCGAGAGATGTCTAGAACAGAGTAATTGCTGCATGGAAGAGGCTTAGAAGGAACACTGAATAATTCACTCTCGTCACATCAATACATCAACATCATCACAATGGTCTTCCTCCTCTGTGACTTTAAGTGAAAGGACCTCCTCATTCAGGAAGAGACCGCTCAATCTCTCTTTGCGAGCCTGTCTCTGCTCCTTCAGCTGGCGCTTACGTAAAGCCTTCTGCTGCATTTTCCTCTGCTTGGAGCGTTTCTGTAAAAGATGATGATCACAGCAGAATTAAGAATAACAAAGCATTTAAAGTTGGGATGCACCAATTAGGGCTGCTTGATTATGGCAAAAATCATATCACGATTATTTTTAGTTAATATTGAAATCACAATTATTTAACATGATTATTTGTGGGCGATATGATCAAAGTCTTATTTTACAATATGTGTAATTTTAAATATCAGTGGAATTTCACAATTATTGATACGTCAGCAAAAACTAATACTAAGTTAACTAATGTAAGAAAAAGTTCCTTAAAACAATTACATAAAACAAGTAAACAGCAATACAACAAGAACAAAGAAAATAATTACAAACGAAACACAAATAAATAATAACAAATAAATACAACAGACTGAAAATACAAATGAAAAAAACAGTGTTTTAAGTTTTTCAGGAAGTACTAACAGTGGTATTCAAATAAGTAATAGTTTACAACAAAAAAAAATAATAATAGAGCTTGCTCTAACATTAACCTAGATAAATGTGCGCTATTATTAGGTGCATATCCAAGTATCTGTACGGAGTGTGGAAGCTAGAGTATAGCATGCTTACTGCAAAACATGGTGGCATCAGCGCGATCATTAGCATTTTTTTCTGATAACAGTGGAAACAACTTAAAATACTAAATTTTTGGTCATACAAATAAACTCAAAACATTGTGCCTTTGTAAAATAAAGAAAACAAACAAGACGTGCTTTCTGCTGTCTCGGTCTCCCTGAACTTGAGCGCGTCACAACAATTAAATTGAAACTCATTGTATAAACAAACCAATATGAAACGAAAAGAAATGTTCTCTGCTATGTAATCCGCATGAAAGGTGCATTTTCTCTCTAAAGGCACGTTCATTATACTGCGGAGATGGCAAAGCAGCATAGTCAACTTCATCTTTGCAGCCGACACTGACTCAGAAAACACTAGTTTATTAATAAATAATTAAAATGGATTTTTGAAAATTACCTTTCATGTAGTGTGTAACATAGCTCTAAGTGAATGAAAACATCCTGCAAAGTTTTAAATCTGAAAGTGCACCGTATATAAAGTTATTGTCTCTCAAAAGTAAGAGTTAACTCCGAGTCAATTAAACGAGTCGTTTGTAAAACGAATCCCCAGCCGTTTCGTTGTGACGTCACAACGAAACATTAGCATATTGCCCGCCCACTTTTTGCACGTGCAGACGCCATGGAAAATTCATTTTTTCAACAATACCACAGCAGTACAATCTTTTGTTGTGTTCTCGTCATTTTACTGACGACTGCTTCTCAAACCTCGGGAAGTTTAACACAGGATTCACAAAATGCTTGGTCTTAAAATTTGGATCAATGACCAGTTTATTTGCACCAGCTTGCTTCTCTGAATCCCAACCTGTAAGTATAAGTAATAATTGATGTTTATATTTTCGAGCGATCGTTCAATATTCGTAGTTTTGTATGTTATGTTGTGTAACGTACACCAGTCTGTCTCCTGCTAACCGGCTAACTCACGTTTCTGTAGTTCTGCTATTCAGATGTAGGTCCAATATTGTCTAAAATTTATCAATTAATGCAACTTGTCTGTCTTATTACTTGGAGTAATGATCAAGGATGGAGCATGACTTTTGTTTACAAAGTCTAATGCATTATCAGCTATTCACGTTTGTGCTCGGCTAACGTGGGACTTTACAACATACAAAAACTTTTTTTCCTCTGCGTTTTTATTATTACAGTAGAGTGGAGCTCTATCTGTATTGTAATAGGATGTTAAGATGCTAGTCCGTGCTAACTAGTTCAAGTATTCTTTCTGTAAACAGTAAACACCCACTGTAATGTCAAACAATGATATAGCCATTTTTCTTTGTTAATAGTTATGACGAAAAAGTCTGTACACATCTGGCCTAAATGTTTATCTTATGTTAGAGGTTTTCAGCTTCGCTTGGCATTCTGATACAGCTCCCACAGGTGCGCCTACATAAAGTATAACAGTGACGCTGATATCACGTCTTATAAATAACTAAGGAGATACTTACCAGTCGTGATTGTGAATCAGTTTCTGGTTGATTGACTACTTCAGACGTTTCATCGTCGGACTCGGGCTCGAATTGATACGGTAAAATCGATGCTATCTTTTCTGTCCATACATGGTATACAATGTTTTGCGAATTGATAGCTGTCATTCAGTTATAGCAATGGCCGTGCGATGCGCGCAGTAGACCAATCACAAGGGATTGGGCTATCTGACCAATCAGAGCAGTGTTGGCTCACGGAAAGGAGGGGTTTAGAGAGACTGATTCATTGAACTGCTTCAAACTAATCTTTTACCAATCTTTGGTGAACCGAGGTGAAATTAAATGTATATTATGAGAAAACGAAAGTGTTTTTTGACCTTGCCTGCATGTAAACCTGTTGTAGGAGACTCCCAAGACAGTATTAGGAACCTTAAAAAAAGCATAATGGGGCACTTTAAATGCTCATTATGGTTTAGTATTCCTCTCAGTATGTATTTAAGTAATTAAATTAATATAAACGTGCCATTAGTCGACTAATAGCCTAAATGAACAACTAATAGTTGACTAGAAAAATCTTTAGTCAGGAGCAGCCCAGCGTTACACATGTTTTCTTTCTCAACTGTGTGCATTTACTTACAGGGTTCCTATACATTTTCCAATTCAAAATTCAAAATACTTTTCCAGACTCAAATTTCCAAACCTCTCTGTAGATTTGTAGACCATATTTAACATAAATGGTTCATACGGCATTATTTTTAGCTTTATATTTGGTACATAGTAGTCATCTGTAAATATTCTTATTTTCTCAGGGTTTTTTTTTTTTTATTGATTTTCTCGAAGTGACAACACACAGAGAATTAAATATATATATATATATATATACACATACACACACAGTGGGTACGGAAAGTATTCAGACCCCCTTATATTTTTCACTCTTTGTTATATTGCGGCCATTTGCTAAAATCATTTAAGTTCATTTTTTTCCTCAATGTACACACAGCACCCCATATTGGCAGAAAAACACAGAATTGTTGACATTTTTGCTTATTTATTAAAAAAGAAAAACTGAAATATCACATGGTCCTAAGTATTCAGACCCTTTGCTCAGTATTTAGTAGAAGCACCCTTTTGATCTAATACAGCCATGAGCCTTTTTGGGAAAGATGCAACAAGTTTTTCACCCCTGGATTTGGGGATCCTCTGCCATTCCTCCTTGCAGATCCTCTCCAGTTCTGTCAGTTTGGATGGTAAACGTTGGTGGACAGCCATTTTTAGGTCTCTCCAGAGATGCTCAATTGGGTTTAAGTCAGGGCTCTGGCTGGGCCATTCAAGAACAGTCACGGAGTTGTTCTGAAGCCACTCCTTCGTTATTTTAGCTGTGTGCTTAGGGTCATTGTCTTGTTGGAAGGTAAACTTTCGGCCCAGTCTGAGGTCCTGAGCACTCTGGAGAAGGTTTTTGTCCAGGATATCCCTGTACTTGGCCGCATTCATCTTTCCCTCGATTGCAACCAGTCGTCCTGTCCCTGCAGCTGAAAAACACCCCCACAGCATGATGCTGCCACCACCATGCTTCACTGTTGGGACTGTACTGGACAGGTGATGAGCAGTGCCTGGTTTTCTCCACATATACCGCTTAGAATTAAGGCCAAAAAGTTCTATCTTGGTCTCATCAGACCAGAGAATCTTATTTCTCACCATCTTGGAGTCCTTCAGGTGTTTTTTCATGTGTCTTGCACTGAGGAAAGGCTTCCGTCGGGCCACTCTGCCATAAAGCCCCGACTGGTGGAGGGCTACAGTGATGGTTGACTTTCTACAACTTTCTCCCATCTCCCGACTGCATCTCTGGAGCTCAGCCACAGTGATCTTTGGGCTCTTCTTTACCTCTCTCACCAAGGCTCTTCTCCCCCGATAGCTCAGTTTGGCCGGACAGCCAGCTCTAGGAAGGGTTCTGGTCGTCCCAAACGTCTTCCATTTAAGGATTATGGAGGCCACTGTGATCTTAGGAACCTTAATTGCAGCAGAATTTTTTTTTGTAATCTTGGCCAGATCTGTGCCTTGCCACAATTCTGTCTCTGAGCTCTTCAGGCAGTTCCTTTGACCTCATGATTCTCATTTGCTCTGACATGCACTGTGAGCTGTAAGGTCTTATATAGACAGGTGTGTGGCTTTCCTAATCAAGTCCAATCAGTATAATCAAACACAGCTGGACTCAAATGAAGGTGAAGAACCATCTCAAGGATGATCAGAAGAAATGGACAGCACCTGAGTTAAATATATGGTTGTCACAGCAAAGGGTCTGAATACTTAGGACCATGTGATATTTCAGTCTTTCTTTTTTAATAAATATGCAAAAATGTCAACAATTCTGTGTTTTTCTGTCAATATGGGGTGCTGTGTGTACATTGAGGAAAAAAAAAATGAACAAATGATTTTAGCAAATGGCTGCAATATAACAAAGTGAAAAATTTAAGGGGGTCTGAATGCTTTCTGTACCCACTGTATATATATGTAAAGTAGTGAGTGTACAGTTTGTATAACAGTGTAAATTTGCTGTCCCCTCAAAAAAACTCAACACACAGCCATTAATGTCTAAACCGCTGGCCACAAAAGTGAGTACACCCTTAAGTAAAAATGTCCAAATTGGGCCCAATTAGCCATTTTCTCTCCCTGGTGTCATGTGACTCGTTAGTGTTACAAGGTCTCAGGGGTGAATGGGGAGCAAGTGTGTTAAATTTGGTGTTATCGCTCTCACACTCTCATACTGGTCACTGGAAGTTCAACATGGCACCTCATGGCAAAAAACTCTGAGGATCTGAAAAAAAGAATTGTTGCTCTACATAAAGATGGTGTAGGCTATAAGAAGATAGCCAAGACCCTGAAACTGAGCTGCAGCACGGTGGCCAAGACCATACAGCGGTTTAACAGGACAGGTTCCACTCAGAACAGGCCTCGCCATGGTCGACCAAAGAAGTTGAATGCACATGCTCAGCATCATATCCAGAGGTTGTGTTTGGGAAATAGACGTATGAGTGCTGCCAGCATTGCTGCAGAGGTTGAAGGGGTGGGGGGTCAGCCTGTCAGTGCTCAGACCATACGCCGCACACTGCATCAAATTGGTCTGCATGGCTGTCGTCCCAGAAGGAAGCCTCTTCTAAAGATGATGCACAAGAAAGCCAGCAAACAGTTTGCTGAAGACAAGCAGACTAATCACTCCGTGATGTCGTCATGGAGGAGTGGAAGAGGACTCCAGTGGCAACCTGTGAAGCTCTGGTTAACTCCACGCCCAAGAGGGTTAAGGCAGTGCTGGAAAGTAATGGTTGCCACACAAAATATTGACACTTTGGACCCAATTTGGACATTTTCACTTAGGGGTGTACTCACTTTTGTGGCCAGCGGTTTAGACATTAATGGCTGTGTGCAGAGTTATTTTGAGGGGACAGCAAATTTATACTGTTATACAAGCTGTACACTCACTACTTTACATTGTAGCAAAGTGTCATTTCTTCAGTGTTGTCACATGAAAAGATATAATAAAATATTTACAAAAATGTGAGGGGTGTACTCACTTCTGTGAGATACTTATATACACAGACTTTTGCATGCACATGAGAAACTTTTTCGTGCCCTCAAGAAACTATTCAGTCAAAATCATATTCGATTTTGAGTCATTTTACTTGATTAGTTAGATTTAAAACCCTTTCAAACTTTCAAATGCAGATTGACCACCCAAATCAAGACTAGGCCTATGGTATATCAGCTGGTATGTACGGGTGGGCAAGGGGTGGGTAATATGACCATAATATGATAAATTTTGATGATATTTTTATAAGCTACTTTTGTTATATACAAATATAAAAAGAACAAAGAAGCAAATTAGCAAATTACAAATACAATAGTAAATTACATAGGCTAAACTCTTTTTTCAGATACAGTAGGTTTATTTAACATGTACAGTGGGGAAAATAATTATTTGATCCCCTGCTGATTTTGTTAGTTTGCCCACTTAGAAAGAAATGAAGGGTCTATAATTTTTATGGTAGGTTTATTTTAATGGATAGAGACAGAATATCAAACAAAAAATCCAGAAAAAACACATATAAAGGTTATAAATTGATTTGCATTTCAGTGAGTGAAATAAGTATTTGATCCCCAAGCAAAACATGACTTAGTACTTGGTGGAGAAACCCTTGTTGGCAAGCACAGAGGTAAGACGTTTCCTGTAGTTGGTCACCAGGTTTTGCATTTGGCGGGTGTTAATGTCAAGCCCTGACTATAACCTATTTTCTTTGTGCGTCACTGCCATATGAACAAAATGAGAGCATAGATGCACATGAATTAACACAGATCTATTAGCTCAAAATTTGGTACCTCTAATATCAAGGCCTAATGTCCAATTAGGACAATTAGGACATCCTCTGTGGCGGCGAAGAAACCATGACACAAAATGGGCTGATGGCACAATACGGCTGTGTGCATTGTCCTATTTGCCAAGTTCAATGGTCTATAAAAAAGACTGGTACTTAAAAAAAAAAAAAAAAAAAAGTGTTCAAAATGTATCTTTCATTAGGGCAGTACGTCATATTTCAAGGCCTTAGGTCTGCTTTAATGCATACTCTGTGGCGGCCAAGAAACCACATTGCAAAATGGGCTGATGCTGCAATAGGCAGCTCAGTGTGCATTGTACTATATGCTAAGTTTATATCCTTTTAGAGGGTCTGTAATATGGTGCTAAGAATATCGTGAGAAGAAACCCAAAACCCTTATAACTAGAGAAGCACCGATCGACCAGCCAGAGACCGGAATCAGACGATCTTCCTCATGAACAGCCCGGACCGGTGACTGGCCGGTCAGTCTCATGTCTTTTGCCCCCCATCTTCAAAATATCTTCTGCACTAACTTCAAAATCCTCTCATCAGAGATCCTCCAGATCTGTGTGTTCCAGGCACTGACCGGATCTGCACTGACTTCAGAATCTAAAGATCCTTCCGTCTGCGTGTTCCAGAGAATAAGGATCGTCTGCACAGACATCATAACATTCAAGGCTTCTTCAAGGCTGCTTCTTCTGCGTGTTCCAGGAAAATTACCTTCACTGTGCTCCAGGAGTTCAACGTTCACAAGTACTTCGTGTTCAAGGCTGTGAAACGGATTCCATCTCCTTTCTTTCCCCTGCAATGCTGCCCAGCTCAACAACTGGAAGACGTCACCCTTGGATTCAGCACGACCAGGCAGACGTAAATATCACTTACCAAACCTCTTTCCAGAGACCTTGGCATTAGTGTATATTGTCAGTATATGATTATCTAATTTGCATTAGATCTTGTATAGCTGATATCAGTTAATAACAAATAATCTCTGTTTATTTGTTGAATTCAGAATAAGGTTTACCTTATTTCTCCTAGAGAAAATACAGTTTATCTTTCCATAAGATTAACTTGTAACTGCCATAGTAACATTCTACTCATTCACTCTTTTTGCACTTTATCCATTCAGTAGTTGTTAGTTACTCTTGTCTATCCTTTTGTTAATAAAATCAATTTATTACACTTGTGTCTTACTTGTGTTGATAATATAGTAAGAGGCTCTACAAGATAACGATATCTCACAAATCCTTCAGATTGGTCAGATGACAAACTTCCTCCAAGTTATATAATTGTAATTCAGTCAACAGTCTTCCATGATTGTTCTTTATTGTCAAGGTGAGAGTCCTTGGCTGGTGAAATATTGGAAGGAATCATCTGACTAATATTTAAGACCATAAATAACTAGATTTGTGGTACCCTCATGTGAGGCTAATCCAAAATCACTACACCACTCAACGACGCACCCACTGAGAATCCTGTTGAAAGTGCCCTAGTTATTGGCGATTCTATTACACAAAACGTGAAAATAGAAACACCAGCCACCATAGTCACATGTTTGCCGGGAGCCAGAGCACCTGACATCAAAGTAGATTGTGCATCTCTGAAATGAAAACTGAGTTTTGTTTAGGGGGGCAATAGATGAGAAGTATTGTCATAGACTTGCAGTGTAAATGCAGCCATAGTCACTGATCATTAAGCTACACACCATAATAAAACCCAAAGGGATATAATACTTTTAAACTAGACCAATTTGTCTAAATTCAGTTTTTGTTTTGTTTTGTGAAATAATGTGTAAATTGTTGTAAAATAGCTTAATCAGGGAAGTACTAAGAAAAACAAAAAGAACATCAACTAAAAGTTACTGTTACTTAGTTCATACAGTAGTGATGTGTAACCACTGAGACAAATCAGACACAATTATTTGTTATATTTAACAAATAATGTTTAAAACTCACTCTGGAGTCTGTAGACCCATCCCCCTTGAAGACCAACTGGGGCAAGGGAATCAGTAACCATGGACACCATCTGATAAGGTGGGTTTATTGCCCTCCCAGCTATGTGGAAGAGCAATAGCCATAGGGAAGACACAAAGCCTGTAAAAACAGACTCTTCTGCCTCAATTTATAGACAAACTGTTCTATAAATAAACATGCATCCCAAGACACTGTGTTTATGATTATGACTGTTTTGTGTAGTGTCTTTTGCATAGTATTTTGTTTTATGCATATTTTATGATAAAAACCAATGGTTAATGTAAACTCATCTATACCAAGTTTGGTGCCTATGAGTATTTCGAAGATTTAAATGCTCGCGTATATGATATGTCGATACCTATGTAACATATCAGTATTACAAGAACCTTTAATAGTTTTTTCTCCATCTCTAACCAATCCAGTTACATATGCAAACGATCTGCTCAAGACAAAGGATCGTAAGCTTTCCTTTTGGAAGCTTGAGTGCGATTGGCCCACTGACCCAGAGGAGGAGAGGCCAGCACCAGAGGTTAAAAGCCAGCGCACAGTTCTCCTCCCACTCTCTTGCCTGCTCTGACTGACACTGCATCTGTGGGGCGCTGCCTGTTGGCCTGCCAGGCCGACCTGCCCACCATGTGCTTACCTAGAAGAGAGAAAGAACTCTTCCCTACTACAAGAGTCAAACTAACCATGCAAGTTCATCATCATTTCTTCAATTCATCACAGGAGAAATTGATTGCAACTTCAGCATCATCAGACCAAACTCTCAGGACTTTCTACTGCAACAGTATATCCGGATGCTCTTCAAACAGCTGAGGCATAATGCAAGTATCGTACGATATACTAAATTGCTGCTAGTTAGTTAAAGATGTGAACCCCCTTTGTTAACAAAGGAGCTTGGTAATGATAAGCTGATGATTCGCTGATGATTCTTTCCTGGTTATTGACTCTTCTCCATAGCTCCATTTCCTGTTTCCACTTCCACTTTCACTCTGTCATTTCTCCTTTTACCTATGTATGTGTGACTTGTGTGTATGTATGTGTTTGTTAGTTTAGTTATGTGTTCGTGATTTAGTTAATAAAACTTGTGCAAAATATATATTTGGTTCTGACTCCCTGTCTGCAAATAACTGTCACTTAAATATCTCGATTTTGTTACAAGCTCTAAGACCTGTAAATGCCAAGAAAGAATTATTTTTCTGTGGCCATGAAAAATACCCTTCTCTTAGAATTAATTAATAATCAATACTGTGTTCACAGGATGAACCGATTGATTGATTGTAATGATAACGTAGCTACATCAAGTTAATCTGATTAACTGTTTCAAATATTCATAATTAATCATCATTAATAATCATAATGAGCTATGAATAATTAATAATAGTTCCCCTTTGAGCTAATTCTCAACAGATCGCGGTTATATCTGGGGCGCGGGTATAACCGGGTATAATCCGCTGGTCGGGTAATAAAAAAAATAACATTCCAATGGGAATGCGGATGATAGATAAATCATGAATGTCTTCATTTTAATGACACAAACTCATTTCATAGTAAAATGCAATGAACGTGCATCACTCTTACTTCTGTTTTCAAAAACAGCATATCTCCTCAGGGAAAACCAATAAAGGAAAACATTTGCCTAGAAAAATTCCTAGTGGATATTATAGAACACACAGGGAAAAACCTACATGAGAAAATACTTAATACTAGCGCAAATGTTTTAACTAAAATAAACACAATCTACACAAACGTAACAGAAATTATTATGAGATGGGTGTTTTCCAACACAATGTAAATATTAGCGTTTTTACAGCTTCATTTATCATCGGGCACTAATTTGCAGACGCAATTGCAGGGTTCACTTTTTAAGCAGCAATGGAGGCAAAATAGAACTGAGAGAAATTTCAAAAAAGGAGAATTAAAAACAAAAGAGAAGGAAATAAAAGTACCGTGTGGGAGCATTTTAGTGAAGTGGTTAACCAGGACCAATCAAGTGTTTGGTATGTGATATTTAATGGCTGTGAAACGCTGTATGTATATGATAAACTAATAAAGCCTATATCCAGCCTTTGCTTGGGCTGAACATATTTAATGACTTGTGTGTGTGTTCGGGAATTTGCAGTGACAGAAACAATGACATTCCAATTTAAGTTTGAAAGGAGTAAAAAGCCTCTATTAAATACACATAATTTTGCCAAAGAAGACCTTTTTACTTTAAATATCTAAATATATTTAAAAGTAGCCTAGTTCAGTGTAATATGTTACCATATTATGACGCCTAACACTGAGAATTTGAATAACTGTAATGTGACGAACGATCGGGTCGGGTGCGGATATTTAAATCAGAAAATCATAGGTGCGGGTGGGTGGTAGTGATGTGCCATTTGCGAATGAGTTGGCTCTTAAGTGAATGGTGAGAGTCGGTTCCCGACTCTCTGTGATTTGCTTAAAATGGTCTTATTTTGGATAGTTCAATATAAATAAAATGTTCAATAAACATGTAATAGTGTTTGATGGTTTTACATTAAGTTTTTTTTACCAGACAATGTAAAATTTAAGGTTTAATATAATTACATTAAATAATTTAAGTGAAATATGTGCATACATATTAATCACAGGCCAAACATTGCAAAATTCGGCTGAATTTAAAAAGCCAGAAGTGGTACTAAATGAAAAACGATTGGGAGCTGAAAGAGCTGGCTCTTATTACTGGAATTCCCATCATGAGCGGGTGGATGACTAATTTTTAAAAGCGGATTTGGGTGAGGTTTGAGCTAATCCGCACATCACTATCATACAGTGAATGATTTGTCAGACTGATTCAATCTATATTTTTTTTTTCCATTTAAGAGAACTGACTTAAGACATTTCCTTGTGAATCAGAAACACTGGCTGCACTGTATGTTTGTATTAAGACATGGCGCCTATGCAGTACACTATCTTATGTTATTTTTCTTGATGTCTTGAAGTAATTGAGTGCTGAATGTACCTTAGAGTCTCGTATTCGCTCTGCAGCAGTGGCCAGGTTTCCATCACTGTGTGCACGGCTGATGCTTGTGGAGGAATTGGACCCCGTGGAAGCGGTGCTACTGCTGGCACTGCTTACCATGCTGGCATTACTGCTGCTGTGAGCACTGACACCGCTGGTGCTGCCACTGCTCGCCATGCTCCTCTTCCAGCCATCACGTGTCATGCTGGGACGCTGCCGTGGACTGTGCTCACGGATGTAGCTCCTCACCTAAATGAACAACATAAATCTGAATGTTTTTAAGAGTTTTACTGACTACCACATCTCAGATTAACCTGTAACAACTTTAGTAAAAGTAAACTGAGTAAAAGTATTGTGCCATAACTTTTAATTAACTACACTAAATTGTAACTACACTTACAGGTTTCATAACCTTCAGAATCAACTGATTAAATTACCTCCAAATTTACCTGCACATATAAAGCACACTCATGTAAGCAGTGTTGCCAACTTTGGCTGCATAGCTGGAGTGAGATTTTGATGACATGATCTGAATCAATAACATGCCCCTATTTGAGGTTTAAAGGATCCAACCATTCATTTTTAATTTCGTCTTAATGCAAATTACCCAAGCTGAACCTGTTAACTTTACCAACCATATACGCTAGTTAGCTAGCTAGCTATTTTACCAGCCAGTCAGAGTTCTTACCAATTTATTTTAAAAATACTACATGTAGTAAACGCTTCACGGAGACCGAAATGGCAGAAAGCACATCCTGATTGTTTTCTATATATTACAAAGGCACACCATTTTCTTGTTGTTGTGAGTTTGCACAAATAAATATAAACTGCATAAATAAATAAATAAATGAAAAAATAAATGTGTAAAAAAAAAAATACAATTATACATTAAAGTTGCAAGCAGCGTTGAAAGGGCCCTCGCACCCAGGCTCACCTCCGCCTGGTGGCCTTAAGAAAACAGTGAACAGTTGGCGACACGTATTTAAGCAGTAAATATAGGAGTTTTATTTTGACATGCCACATTTCCTGTTTCCAGCAGGTGGCGCTTTGACTATAACTGAATATTGCCATGTAGATGTCTTCAGGCCAGGACTATTATCAAACAAGTGAAGTTTGAAGCAGATCAGACATTGTATGCCTGAGTTACAACAACTTCCTTTTTCGTGGCAATAATCGCATACTTGAGTGCTTAGCCAAGTGTTGAATGATTTAACGGGTTCCTAGCATGCTTGGTACTTCATGGCATATTTAAAAGTGTGTCTGGGAGTGAATTGCAGTGTAAATCATGCCATTTCCTGTTGCTAGCAGGCCGTGCTATGACTAACTGAATATTGGCATGTAGATGTCTTCAGGCCAGAACTTTTATCACACATGTGAAGTTTGGGGCAGATCGGACATTGTATGCCTGACTTACAACAGCTTCCTCTTTCATGGTGAAACATTGAACTTTGTCAGGCCGCCACAGACACGCCCTTTAGTGAAAAGTCAAGATCTTTGCAATTTAACATCGCAAAGGCCTTTAGATTAGACTGACCAAATATGACGTTGATCTGATTAAAGCTCTAGGAGGAGTTCGTTAAAGTACAATGTCTGGAAATGGCAAAAAACTGCACAAGTTTCGCAGAGAAAATTCAAAATATCTGAGTTCCTGATGGTTTTCAGATTTTGAACCAGGAGACTTTTTTGTAGGTATTGGGCTGTTACATGTGTGTACCGAATTTCATACCTGTACGTGAAACGTAGCGCAAGGGGCACTTCGTTTCAATTTTGTAGGTGGCGCTATCGAGCCATTTTGCCACACCTAATTCTGAAACCTATATAAGACGTAAATTTTCACCACTTCTGATGTGTGTGCAAAGTTTCATGAGTTTTCGAGCATGTTCAGGCCATCAAAAATGCAATTCATTTCGAAGAAGAAGAAGAAGAAGAAGAAGAACTATAGCTGCAAGCAGCGATGGCGGGCCCAAGCCCCGGAGCCACCGTCACCCAGGTGGCTTCAGGGCAACTGTGCATAGTGGGCAATAGGCATTTAAAATGGGAAAACATAAAAGGACTATGTCAAAGCCATTTGAATTCACCATATTTACTGCACAAGTTGGTGCTGCTATGACCACGAAACACAAGAGCCACATCTATGAGATCATTTTAATTTAGATTTGCAGTCCAAAAGTAAGCAAACAAACAAAGCAACCACTTAACTTGAACATGTGCAGACTTGAACATGACACTCACCAACAGCAGTTATATATTGATGATATAACTAACAGTTATATTATCAATACACAACAAAGTAACATGGAAGACAATGGCTTTAAATACATGAACTTAGTGAACACATGACTAAGACAACCAATGGGCAAGTGACACAAGGAACAAGGGAACTAATGAACAAACAGAACTCAGAAGCACATGACCATAAACAACCAATCAGCACATGACACATTGACTAAGGGAGCACATGAGGAGCCAGGGAAGCATGACACAAACAAGCAACATGAATCAAACTACAAAATAAAATACATTAAAAATGAACATGAAACAAAACTATGCATTACACATATGATGTCATAGGTCAATTTCAAATGAGTGTAGAATGCCATCCGATGCTGATGTTGTATTATCCTAACACTTCTTTGCATGCGTTTTTTTGACTTACCTGAGCTACCGTTTGTGCACCAATCTTATGCACCAAAACCATGCTTTCATTTAATTTCAATATGGATTGTATCCAATGGAAAAATGTAATTATAAAATTAACAAATGGAGCCAAATCACAGAAACTGCCAAAAAATTATTTTAATATCAGTGTCAGGTAAGAGTAAGATACGTGTCTAGATTTTTTTTTTACTCACTTATGAAAGTTTATGATAAACAGCCACTTCTATAAAATCATGTGAAATTTCCTTTTTTAATAAATTTGAATTATATCAATAAATAATTAATTTAAAGACATAAGCGTCATATGTGATGCTCTCAAACACAGCACGAACTTGTGTAACGCCCATGTCTAGAAAACACACACTCCCTCCTCTGTAAAAAACACAAAGATGTTAGCCCTGTTTGAATCAGTACATGAAATCACAGATGTTGGGTGATAAGAATTGTAACTCAAATGTCATTTAGAAAACTAGTCCTATCCGAATACTGATAAAGTCTCATAGTTCAATTTCAAATGTGTGTCATTTGCAGTTCAAAATTTTTATAAGTACATCAGTAATCATCTTGTGTTTTTTTTTTAATATTTTAATTAACCTAATTATCAACCTAATTATAGAATACTATGTTGTCAGTGGCCAACAAATGAACTGGCTTGTTTGGCTGCTTCAGGTGTGTTTGATTAGGGCTAGAGCTAAACTCTGAAGGACAGTGACAGGACTCAAAGAAAAGGGTTAAAGACCAGATCAAGGCTGTAAAACAGACACACACACACACACACCACAGAGAGAGAGAGAGAGAGAGAGAGAGAGAGAGAGAGAGAGAGAGAGAGTGAGAGTGTGTGCAAAAATCCACATTCAAACCAAAATATCTGACTTCCCATTGGTCAGAGCTAATGACTGTAAATTAGAAAGTTGTCCGGCTTAATGAGAACAATATGTGTACCGAGTTGACTGTAGGTTAAACTAACCCCCCACTTTTGTCAAAAGGTTGCGCTATAGAGGCCTTCCTCCCAGCCCATTTCTAAGGCTTTGCCCATGTCTCCTGGATTACAATCCTGACATGTGTCGAGTTTTATGCAATTTGAAGCATGCTAAGACTCTCAAAAGCACCCAAAACAAATATTGAAGTTTGATCTGTTGCTACGGCAACAGTGCTTGAAAAATATCAAAAATCTTTTCACAGGTCTACATTCGCCATGTCTTGACATTATTCTAATGAAGTTTGAAGCAAATCGGGTAAAAATAAAAGGGTGATCTCAAAGCATTTTGAAAGTGACACTCTTCCTGTTGCCGGTTGGTGGCGCTATAACTTTGACTCACAATAGTCACATCCATGTGAGTGGCCTCCTACAATGAACACAGCTGAAGTTTCATAAAATGTATGCAGAAGTTATAACACACTTCCTGTTTCCCTTATCTCACCATAAATTCATTGTCTCGCCACAGCCAAAACGTTTGAGATATCAAAAATCTGCTCGCAACTTAGCATCCTCAATGTCTTGACTTCATGCTGACCAAATTTGGTGGTGATGGAGTATTAAATTCCAGAGCATGCAGAGCTTGGGCCCTAATAATAAGTATATCTGCAAGCAGCGATGACGGGCCCAAGCCCTGGCGCCACCGCCACCCTGGTGGCTTTAGAGCAACTGTGCACGAAGGGCAATATGCATTTAAACTGGGTGAATGTAAAAGGAATATGTCAAAGTCATTTGAATACGGCACATTAACTGGAGTCAGCTGGTGCACTTATGACTGTGAACCACAACAGTCACATCCATGAGATCATTTAAATTTAGATGAATATCATGTCATTGGATGTCATAAGTCATTTCAAATGAGTGCAAAGTTATATTTTGAAGCTCAATTTTTTTGTATTTCCAGTATATATATCAAGGTCTCTTTATATTTTTATTAACGCAATTATTAACCTACCCAGTTAACCTAATTATAAAACTATTTTGTCAGTGCCCTACAAATGAACTGGTTCTATCCCTTTATTTTGTTATTCAAATGTGTATAGAAAAAGTCAAGGCCTAAGGGATTCCTTATCCTTTAATGCAGGCAAAAGCACACAGCAATGGGTTAAAGTAAGTAAAGTAAAGGGTTAAAGTAACCATCAAGACTGAAAATGACTCACACAGACAGAAAGAGAGAGAGAGAGAGAGAGAGAGAGAGAGAGAGAGAGAGAGAGGTAGAGAGAGAGAGAGAGAGAGAGAGGTAGAGAGAGAGAGGTTTAACAAGCACTTTATTACTCTATAAAACCTACAATCACATTATATTACTGACAAAAAAAAAAAAAAAAAAAAAACCTTAAAAAAAATAAATAATATTTAAAAAATTGCTTTAAACATTCACAACAAGCTGATCATCTTGAACTGTACATAGTACCTCATTAATACTCCATACATCACAAAAGAATACAACATTATTTGTAAGTCTATAATAAGCAAATTCAATTTTCAATCTTCCCTCTACCAATCGTCTAAACATCATTTCAGGATCTATTGTAGCAAGTTGTAGACCTTTGTTCTTTCTTGTTTTCCAAATTGCTAGTTTAGCTGTTCCAATAAGATATTTCAATAAACAGATTTTCCTCCTCATTGAGAAAATATATTTCATTCCCCCAATAAAAACTTTATCTGAAAATTCCTCATTAAATCTTCTAAACCAAGTTTTAAGCAAATTAAAAAGGTCCTGCAATCTGCTACACCTTAAAAACAAATGTTCTAAATCTTCCTGCTTCCCACAAAAACGACATTCCCCAACTACTGCCAGGTTCAGGTGTGCTACATGTCGGTCTGTAGCTATGGCCCCATGAATAATCCTCCACTGTAGGTCAGCAGTACGCTTCTCTACAGGGGGTTTATACAGGGTTCGCCACCTGTCCCGCACGAGAAAGTCTGGCTGTAACAGTTCGGGCCATCGAGAAACTTTGTGTCTCTTCACTGTATCTCGGTGGGTGATTTTTACTGAAGTACAATATATTGCTTTTTTTAGACACATCTTTAAAATGACCTAACTGAGGGGTCTTAAAAGATCAAATCGAGTCCACAACTTCACCGTCATCTTCCTCATCAATGACAGGTGAAATTTTTATTTCTGGAAAGACTTGGCCATCTCTCATGTCCTGTGTTTGTCTCAGTCCTATCCAAGTTCTGCAACCACTTGGTAATACATTACAGATTTCTTCCTTCAACTTTGAAACAAGGCGTAAGGATTTTAAACCCGTCATGACTTGAAGTGCCTCAGTGGACTTCCAACCCCTGTCATCCAATAGATGTCCAAGTTTTGTAACACCATTCCTTAGTAAACATCTCCTCACACCCACAGAGGACAGCAGTCTTGCCCCGATCATTGGGTTAAAGAACAATGGTTCCTCTGGAGTCCAATGTCCATAACTATCCATGTCTCGCTCCACTCTAAAAACAGTTCTCCATATCCGTAGCATAGACTTATAAAAAGGTGGAAGATCCGACAGGCTTACTTCCTGTAATTTCATTAAAAACAGGTGTTTATCAAGTCCAAGTCCTCCTGCCCGTTTTAAAATTGCACTTGCAGTTTTGGCCCATATCACATCCTTGTTGTAAAAGAATCTCTGTACAGCATGTATCCGAAAGGCCCGGATCCTACTCCTCACATCCACCAAACCTTGACCACCCTCTTGAACTGGTAAATAAAGTGCGGCTGCACGGATCCAGTGCTGTCCACTCCAAAAAAAATTGATAAAAGTCTTTTGTATGTTAGAAACAAGTTCCTCAGGTGGCTCCATAACTATAGTCCTATGCCACAACATTGAAGACGCAAGATTATTTACAACCAGAGCTCTCCCCCTATAGGACAATTGTGGCAATAGCCATTTCCATTTCGACAATTTAGCAGACACCTTCTCTAGCAGACCCTCCCAATTTTTATTTTGAAAATGATCATTCCCCAAAAAAACTCCTAATGTTTTCAGTCCGTCCTGTCTCCACTGTAACCCACCCGGGAGTCAAGGAAAACCAGTACCTTCCCACCTACCAATTATAAACCCTTCACTTTTAGACCAATTAACTCGAGCAGAAGAGGCTTTTTCATACACTCCAATAGTTTGATTTAAAGTTGTAATATCCTCTTGACTTGTAATAAAAACTGTTATATCGTCAGCATATGCTGATAAAAACAATTTAAAATTATCATTTGAATTTGGAATTACAACTCAATCTGCACAACAAAGGTTCAATAACCAAACTATATAATTGCCCAGAAAGTGGACATCCTTGTCTAATGCCTCTCGACACAGGTATTGGTTCACTTAATCCACCACCTGTTTTAACCATAACAGAAACATTACAGTACAACAACTGAATATAAGATATAAATCTATCACCAAACCCAAAATATTTTAACACATTAAAAAGATATTCATGATCAACTCGATCAAAAGCTTTTTCTTGATCAAGTGACAATACTCCGAAATTAACATGATAAAACTGATTAATGTTGATTATATGCCGTAATAGAAAAAGATTGTCCATTATAGATCTTTCAGGTATACAATATGTTTGATCATTTTGAACCAAAACGTCTAAACAGTTTTTAAGTCTATTTGATAAACATTTGGAAAAAAATTTATAATCAGAACATAGCAAAGATACTGGTCTCCAGTTTTTAAGAAGCCCCAAGTCCCCTTTCTTTAGAAGCAGAGACAATACTGCTCGACGACAGCTTATGGGAAGAGTTTCACTTCTAATACAGTCCAATAACACTTCGTAAAAATCTTGTCCTATTACATCCCAGAATTGTTGATAAAAATCTATAGGTAGTCCATCAATTCCTGGAGAACGGCCAATATGTAACTGATGCATTGCTTCTGTTAGTTCTTTAAAAGTAATTAAAGTGTCTAGTTCCTTTTTTTGTTCATCCTCAAGCTGAGGTAATTCTTTAAGTAAATCATCAACACTTTCAGCATCACAGCTCTCAGCACTGTATAAATGTTGATAAAAATCTCTTGTTAACTTTCTCTTTTCAACTGGATTTGATGTCACTGATCCATCCTGACGATGAAGATGACACATTTGTTTTTTATTAACACATTTTCTTTCAAGATTAAAAAAGAAAGTACTTGGAGCGTCCATATCTTTGATAGAGCAAAATCTTGCCCTTATCAATGCTCCTTTTGCCTGCTCTCGTAAAAAAGAGTTCAGTTCTTGTTTTTTCTTCTTTGACACATCACAGTCTTCATTATTAGTAACACATTTTTTTCCAACAACTCAATATCCTTTTGCAAAATAATTACTGTTGTTTTACCCATGGTTGATGTATGAAAAGCATAATTCTGACAAAATAATCTTATATTCGCCTTTCCCACATCCTACTATTGACAAAGATTCTCAAATAAATGCTTCTTCATCTTCTAGTTACCCCAAAACACTTTAAAACTTTCACAAAAAAAAGCATCATGTAAAAACTTAACATTCAAATGCCAGTAATAGTTAGATCTTAATGTCTTATTTACATTTAAAACCAAAGTAATCATGTAATGGTCAGAAAAACCATTTGGTGAAACACATGCATCAATTATTCTATTGTTCCACATTTCTTTCATATAAAAACGATCCAATCTCGCACCACAAACTCTATTGTCGCACACTTTCAACCATGTATATTGTCTTGTACCTATATTTCTTGTTCTCCACACATCCAATAATTGAAATTCTTGCATAACTTTTAACAGTGTAACACTTGATTGATTATGAGGCTCTTCCCCATTTCTATCCACTGTAAAATCTGTTGTGCAATTCCAATCCCCTCCAATTACAAGACACACACTATCATCATACTTCTGGATGGCATTTCTTAATTTCATAAAAAGATCCTGCCTCTCTGGACCACTATTTGAGGCATAGACATTAACAAACACAAACATAGTTCCCTCATACTCAATTTGTGTAAGTAACAATCTACCTTCAACAATATTTTCAACATTTAAAATGTTAACATTCATGCTTGCAGAAAATAAAATAGCTATTCCTGCACTATTATGTGTCCCATGGCTCAAAACACACTTGCCTTCCCACCACATACCCCATTCAATTTCATTATCCTTATTAGTATGTGTCTCTTGTAAAAAAGAAACATTAACCTTTTTAATTTTAAGGAATTCTGAAACTATTGCTAATTTACCTCTGTCCCTTCCCCCATTAATATTTAGAGAACCCACCCTCAAAACATCCATAAAAGAGTATAAGTATAGAGTGGTTAAAGACAGGAAAAAACAGCAAAGTATAAAAGCCACCACGTGAGATTTATTCATTTTGATGTCTTTGAGAAACAAGTTTATCTTTTTGTATTTTTGTTACCATTTTCTTCAATCTAAATCTCTTCTTCTTATCCAAAACCTCATAGTTGACCGTTTTTTGCAACAACAATGACGCGATAAATTTCTCATCATCCGGAAAAAAATTCCTAACATCAACAGTCTTACCAAATGTTGTATCTAGGAAGTCATTTATCTCTTGTAACATATACACATCTCCCACTATCTGTGATCCCATATCAGAAATCTCAGAAAGCGTATCATCATCTTTCATCTCTGCATCACATCTTTCTTCACCATTTGATGTATCAATATTAGCACTAGCCACTTCACCATATATGCCTACCTGATTACTCAAATCATCGTTCATTACACCATTTTCACTTTCTTCTGCTTCAGCAACAACTTTTTGACCGTTATCAATAACGCTTTCAGCCTGTACAACACTTTGAGCATTACGCTCCTCCACAACTGGGGCCAACACATCCTCTGATGCATCCACTATGACGGCCGCAGTACTCGGCCCAGCGTTCTCCCCACTAGTCCCAGCTTTATGTGGGCATGCTAGCATCTTATGACCAACATCCCCACATTCAAAGCATTTCATGCTTCCAGTGTTAGCATAAATCATATATGCCTTTCCTTCGTGTAACACTCTAAACGACACATCTAAATTTGGGTCTTCCAAAAACATGAACACCTGTCTTCTAAAAGACATTACATGTTTTAACGCGTTGTTTTTACAGCCTAATGGTAGCTCTTTTATCGCGCTAGCAAACTTTCCATAACGTGACAGTCCTCGCTCAATTTCAACATTCGAAATAAACGGAGGCACGTTAGATACAGTTACTTTAGTTGTTGGAGCAACAAGTGGTGAAACAACAACAAATTCTCCACTTACCACAATTCCATTGGTTATCAAGCGGCTTACTTGAACCTCTTCCTTTACAAACACCACCACGGCTTTGTTCATACGGGACGTCGATGAAATATTCTCGAATCCGATCTCCTCTCCAACAGCCATCAATACATCCTCCACAGTCACGCCAACCGCAGGAACACACCTGACGCCATGACGAAGGGAAACAGGTGGCGCTACCCCCGCGGAGAGGGATGCAATCATGATCCCAAAACAAAACTAAAACCCTAAACTATTATCCCACACAAAACTATAATCTTCCTTACATTCAATTTTTTGTTGTTTTAGAAACCGAAAAAAAGAAAGTAAAAAGTTAGAATTAGACAGGAAAAAGCCCAATAGTCGCCCTCTCCACGTGGGAACCCTCAGACGCCCAAACCTCTCATCAGAGAGAGAGAGAGAGAGAGAGAGAGAGAGAGAGAGAGAGAGAGAGCGAGAGAGAGAGACCGCAACAGAGAAAAACATCTTCCTATGTGCCACTTATATCCCTCCAGCAGAGTCTCCGTATTTTAATGAAGATAGTTTCTCCATTCTTGAAGTAGACATTAATTACTACCAGTCACAGGGAAGCGTACTGGTCTGTGGAGACCTAAATGCCAGAACAGGTGAAGAACTGGACACACTTAACTCTCAGGGGGACAAACACCTGCCTGGAGGTGACGTCCTCCCCCCACCTATACACACACGAAGACACAACTATGATAAAACAACAAACAAAAGCGGAACACATCTTCTTCATCTGTGTCGCACACTAGGTATGTACATAGTCAATGGCAGACTAAGAGGAGATTCCTATGGTAGATACACCTACAGCTGACCATTTGGTAGCAGTACAGTCGACTATTTTCTTACAGACCTTAACCCAAACTCCCTCAGAGCGTTCACAGTCAGCCGACTAAACCCACTATCAGACCACAGTAAAATAACCCTCTACTTAACCAGAGCAATGCCCAACCAAGAAGCATCTAAACAAACCCAGCTCCACTCACTTAGAAACACGTATAAATGGAAACAAAACAGTAAAGATACATATTCAAGTACAATTAGTCAACCAAAAATTCAAGTCCTATTAGATCAATTCCTTGCCACTCCTTTCCTGCATAACAGTGAAGGTACAAACCTAGCAGTAGACAAGCTGAACAGAATATTTGAGATCTCAGCAACATTATCAAACTTAAAAACCACAAAAAGAAAAGCAAAAAGACCACATGCCACTGAGAAATGGTTTGACAATGACTGCAAAATACTTAGGAAAGAAGTGAGAATCCTATCAAACCAGAAACATAGAGATGCTGACAATGAGAACATCCGTCATCTCTATCATGAAAAACTTAAACAATATAGGAATACTTTAAGAAAAAAGAACAAAACACAAAATGTCAACTCAGAGAAACTGAAGAATCCTTAGAATCCAACCACTTTTGGAAACATTGGAACAGACTAAACAAATCTTACCATCAAGAATTAGCCATCCAGAATGGAGATGTTTGGATAAACCACTTCTCCAACCTTTTTAGTAATATAGTCAACAATCGGGAACAAAATGCAATGTACGAAAAACTAAGGGTTTTAGAGTCAACCATCAAAGACTACCAAAACCCCTTAGACTCTCCAATTACACTAGCTGAACTATTAGACAAAATACAAACCCTGAAAACCCAAAAAGCCTGTGGTGTTGATGGCATCCTAAATGAAATGATAAAATATACAGACCACAAATTCAAATTAGCCATCCTCAAGCTCTTCAATATCATCCTTAGTTCGGGTATATTCCCCAACATTTGGAACAAAGGCCTAATTACCCCAATCCATAAAAACGGAGACAGATTTGACCCTAATAACTACCGTGGCATATGTGTAAACAGCAACCTAGGTAAACTTTTCTGCAACATCCTAAACAGCAGACTAACCCATTTTCTCAGAGACAGAAATGTCCTGAGCAAGTGTCAAATTGGCTTCCAACCAAAATATCGCACATCAGACCATATATACTCTCCCCATACCTTAATCGATAAGCAAATCAACCAAAACAAAAACAAAATTTTCTCATGCTTTGTTGACTTCAAAAAAGCTTTCGACTCCATTTGGCATGAAGGTCTTTTTCTTCAATTAATCCAGTGTGGCATCGGAGGAAAAACATATGACATCATCAAATCAATGTACACAAACAACAAATTTGCTGTTAAAATTGGTAACAAACACACAGAATTCCTCCCTCAGTGTCGTGGAGTGAGACAGGGCTGTAGCTTAAGTCCTGCACTGTTCAATATATACATAAACGAGTTAGCGAGGGCTCTGGATCAGTCTGCAGCACCTGGTCTTACTCTACTAGATACTGAAGTCAAATGCCTCCTGTTTGCTGATGATCTGGTGCTGCTGTCTCCCACTAAAGAGGGTCTACAGCAGCATCTAGACCTCCTGCACAGCTTCTGTCAGTCATGGGCCCTGTCAGTTAACCCCAAAAAGACAAAAATAATGATTTTCCGAAAAAGACCCAGCTGACAAGACCAACATCATAGTTTTAAATTAGACAATATGCTCCTTGAGCACACGCAGAACTACACTTACCTTGGCATAAATATTAGCAACACAGGGAATTTTAACAAAGCTGTGAACGACCTGAGAGACAAGGCACGGAGAGCTTTTTGCGCTATTAAGAGAAATATCAAAATTGACATCCCAGTCAGAATCTGGATAAAAATAATCAAATCAATAATAGAACCCATCGCGCTCTACAGGTGTGAAGTCTGGGGCCCACTCACCAACCAAGAGTTCACTAAATGGGACAAACACCCAATAGAGACTCTGCAGACCGAACTATGCAAAGTTTTGCTACGAGTACAGCGCAAAACCCCAAATAACGCCTGCAGAGCAGAATTAGGATTTTACCCACTTATAATCACAATTCAAAAAAGGGCCATTAAATTCCATACCCACCTAAAAAATAGTGATAAACAGACCCTCCATCACAAAGCCCTGAACTACCAAGAGCTGACACCAGGAAGAAACGCCTTCGGCCAATTGGTCTTAGAGCTGACTACACAAACCAAAACATGTCTGACTGAAAATAAAAACTTAGCCAGACCAAACCAAATAATCAAAACACAAAAAGAAAAATACCTAAAACATTGGACAGTCGCAACAGCCCTACAAAGTAAATTGGAATGCTATTTGGCCCTAAAAAGAGAATATGAATTGGCAAGATACCTGAGTACAGTGAGCGACCCTAAACTGAGAAAAGTCCTGAGCATGTACAGACTCAGTGAACACAATCTCACCATAGAGACAGGCAGACACAGACAGACCTGGCTACCAAAGGAAGACTGGCTGTGTCCCCACTGCACAGAGAATGAAGTGGAAACAGAACTACACTTTCTGACATCCTGCCCTAAATATGCACAAATTAGGGACACTTTCTATCCCCATTTCACAACTCACCACAAAGACTTCCAACAGAAAACAAATATGGACAAACTCCCATACCTGCTAGGAGAAAGCCCAGCAAGCTCAAACCTGGCCGCCAGGTATGTGAGGTCCTGTCACGACGAAAGAGCCTCCAGCGGGACAGAACTACCAACACACTCACTATATGCCTAGAGACACTTCTATAAATATTATAAGATTGAACATTTTTATTGCAATTTTTTTTTTTTTTCCTATTTTATTGCTAGATTTTTTTTTTCTCTCCTCTTATTTTCTTTTCTTCATCATTATTACATATATTTATTTATTTTTATTGTACAGTGTTATTAATGCTTTGGCAATGTAAAGATTTCTTTTACCATGCCAATAAAGCTATTTGAATCTTGAATCTTGAGAGAGAGAGAGAGAGAGAGAGAGAGGCAGTGAGGTATGGGGACCCAAAGATTTTTCAAAATGGGAAAAAGAAGAAATTGAAACTCTGCATACTCAAAGCATCTTAAAAGTAAACAGAGCGACACCAGACAATTCATGCAGAGCTGAATTAGGACAATACCCTTTACTGATAACCATCCAAAAAAGAGCTCTGAAATTCTACCAGCACCTTAAATGCAGTGACCCGAGCTGATACAGGCTGAGTGATCATAGCCTAGCTATAGAGAGGACGGCACAGACAGAGATGGCAGCCGCAAGAGCAGAGACTGTGTTCACTGTGCTCTCAGAGAGAGAGGGGAAGACAGAGGAACACTTCCTGCTGCACTGTAATCACTATCTCAACATTCGATCTGACTATTTCACTAAATTCCAACTACTAGAACCAAATTTTATGACATTATCAAATACAGAAAAAATAAATCATATTCTGGGAGAAAACTCCAACTTGATTACAACAGCAGCAAAATACGTAACAGCTTGCAACTGTAGCGTCTGGATAGATCCGGCAGAGTCAATCAAGTTTAGAATCTTCAGAATGCTTTTAGCCTCCTGAACTGTGCATGTAAATCACGAATCGGCTCCGGCAAGTCCGGGACCAATTGCCCCATTGGCACCTTTGTTACCCCAGTAAAGAAAAACAGAACATATTCTCACCAGCTCCAGAGACTTCAAAGAGTCACCCTGGTGGGACTAAAGGTGATATGGTCACAGACACTGGCCACAACCCCAATACACACACATATACAGACACTCACAAACACGCATGGAGATTGTGAATGTACATTTATCCTCCAAATATGACGGTGCCAATATGTACCCGTCGCTGTATTTAAAGGTGCATGTATTTATCCCTAGTATATAAGCTTAGCTATGACTGTAGTTGTATCAGTTTTCTTCTAAACGATAAAACTCAAGTATAAACTGTATCTCACCTTTTATGTCTTTGCCATCTGACAAGTTTGGTCTCATTGTAGAGCTTTCGTTATGCTCTAATTGAAAATGTATGTCACATGACTGTAAAATGCATTCTTCTATTTTTAATGGTACTTTGAAGAAAATGTACTCAGATCGGACACTTCATAAACCATGCAAATTAGGTCATAAATGGAGACAAAGAAAGAGTTTGCCCGCCAAAATCGCACCCTCATCATTGGCTGATGTATCCCAGGAGGCGTTCTGGCCTGTTGTCCTTAAAACACAATGACACGCATCTCTCAATTGTCTCTCGATTGTCTCTCGCCATTTAACACCCGTCTCTCCCGGACGTCTCGGCGACCGCGCTTCCATCACGCGCCCCCTCTCTTCGGGACGACCATCTTTTGGCACCAAGTTTCTTTGTCAAACCCTCTTCATCCGTCGCCCTAAGTCTTCACTCTTCATCGCCTAGGAGACGGACTCTTTTTCTTTCTTTTCCGGTTATCTTACTCTTGAGTTAAACCCTTGTTTGAAAATCCCGCCGAAGAACACCTTCTCGGAAAAGGACCAATCGCTTCAGCCGCACGCACCGAAACTCCTGCAGAAACACGAAACGACCACAGCACCTGAACCTATGCAAGTATAGAACCATTCTTTCCAAAGCGTTTTAAGCTCGATGTGTAAGCTGAGTTTCCTTGCTGGCTCTCAAAGGTTTTAACTGTTAGTAAGTTGCCACTCCTTTGATCACCTCTGTTTTCTTGACTTTACTTTCGCTTTCTATATATGTGTATTGTTTGTGTATGTTTAGTAGTATAGTCTCTGTATCCGTAGTTTCATATATTAAATACATTATATTCATGCTCGATTGTTTTTTTGCTCATGCAACAAACCCAGGTCACTTTAACGTTTCGATCCAGTATCCTTGCTTTACGCATTTATGCTAGAATAGGAAGTCTTTCTCGTGGCCAGAGAAAAACCTTCCTTTTATAATTGTCTATGAGGAGCTAACGGTTTGCTGGACAAACTAATAGTTTCTCTAAATTATTATCAAACCAGAACTAATCATATATGTGATTGATTATAATTCGTTGTAATTAATTCACAATATATGTATAATTCCCTCTCGGGTCGGTATATGTATTATAATTAATCATAAAGCTTTATGATTTATTATATTCATATATTTCACCCATAAATTAATTAAATACCTGTACAGATTCGCTACACAACAATCTAAAAGAGTCAGCAGCCAGTGGACAAAACTAGAGTCAGAAAAATTCTTAACGTCTAAATGTATGTACAGTTGTTATTGTTGTTGTTGTTTTGTTTTTTACATTGTCTTAATCTTTTTTTTTGTTGTTGTTGTTTTATTTCTTGTATATAAAAAAATATTTATGTGTTTATTCTTATTATGTTTATGCATTATATAATCATTATTTGTTCATTGCTTATGTAATGGCCACTGCTTTGGCAATACTGTATAAGTCATGCCAATAAAGAGAATTTGAATTTGAGAGAGAGAGAGAGAGAGAGAGAGAGAGAGAGAGAGAGAGAGTTCCGCTGAGCAGCAGCAACAAAATGAGCTCCTGATTTTTTAGTTTTAATGTTGTTTTAAGATAAGACAGACATTCAGTTGATACATTTCAAGAATACAAGACTTCTACAACTTATCAACTACAAAAAAAAAGTTTAAATTAATCAAGAAAAATCAGCAGAAGACAAAGAAGACAACTAGCTGACAACTAGCTGACAGCAGGCCAAAAGGTCTTACAACTGCCACAGAGAGAAAAGAAGAGCTCTCAGAGTGAGTACAGATATACTACATGAGATCTGCAATCAAATGCCTATATTTTGGGAAAATATTTGCCTAGAAACTGTTTTTTGGACAAATTAAGCTACAATATAAGGCCTAACTCCAGTGGATATCTGCATAATCATAAAACAACAACAACAAACTGTCAGCAACTGTCAGAATATTTGAACAATGACAGAATCAATCCCCATAACATACCCATCTAAAGCTACCAATGAGATCTTAAAGAAAAGACAAAGAAAAGCTCCTCAAGGACAAACCAGAAACACTGTACTCAGACTTATACAAGAATGGAGGGGTCAGTAACATCATATTTTATACAGAAGACCCAGAAGCCTGGCACTCAGCGATCAGACATCATTACCCCACAGTAATCAGAAAGGGCATCAGTAATGGATGGAAACTGCAGATCAAGGAGGAGGATTCAGATTCAGATGTCATGATAACAGTTAATTTATACAAAAATGGGACTGTAATGATTCAGGGCAATCTGAAACAATTTGAAAAAGACTTCCTCCAAATTAAAGGAAAAGCTCAGCTGAACAAGATCAGCCCTAATACACTGAAACAGGCAGAAGACACCTCCACCTCCACCCATCAATCCACAAATGAGCAGTCCAGGGATGACAGTGAGGAGATCTCCCTTCTACACAGCATCATCAACGACATGAAAGAGAAGTTCAGAGAGATGGAACTGGAACTGGTGCAGCTAAGAGAGGAGGTGCAAGGAGTAGCGCAGGAGACTGATTGAACAGAAAGAAAAGAGGATTACAGGAAAGAAATAGCAATGCTAAAGAAAGAAATTCAGGAACTGAAAAATCAGAGAGAAGAATACAACAAACAAGTGTCTGTAATAAGAGAAGAGATGAGAGGACTGAGAGAGGACAGAGTGTCCTACAGAAAACAACTGCCAGCTTTGGAGAAGCAGCTGACACAGAGAGGAGAACAACAGAACTTAGAGGAGACCCCTTCTCCTTCTCCTCCCACCACAGCCATCAACCCCAGCAGCCCTTCTCCATCTGACTCCTACAGTCAAATACAGCCTCAGATCGTACTCCTCATAAACTCGAATGGCAAGTTTGTCGATGAAAATAAACTGTTCCCGAGAAGAAATGTCAAGAAAATATGGTGCCCAAACACACAGAAGGCCCTGGAGCTCTTGTGTGAAGAACAGCTGGGTTCCCCCAGCCATATTATCATCCACACCGGCACCAACGACCTGAGAGCTCAACAAGAGAGAGTAGCTACAGCTCTCATAAATGTAACAGAGAAGGCATCCTCCAACTTCCCCAACTCCAAAATTATCCTCTCCACCCTGCTACTGCGCTCTGATTTCCACCCAGACACCATCAGGCATATAAATGCAAGAGTATCCAGAGACTGTGCACTAAAGCCCAACGTATACCTGGCTCAGCACCCCACTCTGAATCTCAGCAGTCTTTACGACCATGTCCATCTCCACAGAAGGGCAGTCCCCATCTTTACAAAGACCCTGAAGGACATCACACTGAACCGCAACTCCAACACACAACAGCGATCACATGGACACACCATAGAGCCACTACAGGGACACCCTTCAAATCACCGCCCCCTCCACCACTTCAACTCTGAGCGGAGAAACCCAATGAGAGGCTCTAAGTTTCCCCCTGGAAAACCTCACATGACCAGGCCTGCAGCCTCCTCGCCTTCTCATTCACATGAACATCAGCAGGAGCAGCACTCGGACAGCCAGAGCTACGCTGAAGCAGTCAGCCGATCACTGATCCACTCCAACACCAGCACAGGCGACAGCCAGTAGGCCTCATCTTCATCCAGAGACCTCAGAAACATCCAGCACATGCTGACTCTGTTGTGCTCTCACCTCATGGGTTAGTGACTCAGAAGAGGAAGAAAAAAAAAAAAAAAGAAAAAAAAAAGAAGAAATGTACTCTGTGTGTGTGTGTGTGTGTGTGTGTGTGTGTGTGTGTGTGTATGCGTGAATGTGTGTGCATTATATTTCTTTTATTTATATATTTATTTTAAAAGGGATTCTTAGAAATCTCATTTTATTTAATATATTCTTGGGAAAAAAAATATAATAAGAATATGATTTTTATTTTATGTATTTTACTTTAATTCTCAATTTGTTTTAAAATATATTCTTAGATGCATCATAATATTTAATATATTCTTCTTGATATGTCAATTCAGCAATATACTGATGTTTGTCTTGTTTTGAAATAACAAAAACAGTTAAATAATGGACTCGTATTCCTTAAAAATCACATGTTGGAATATTCAAGGACTAAGGTCCTCCATTTTTGGTATTAAGAGCCAACATTGAGACTTCAAAAAAGAAATCCAGAACTCTGACATTAAAATACTACAAGAAACATGGAATATAAAAGATTTGTCCACTGGCTGCCCAACTGGATTTAGAGAAATAGTCCTACCATCATCCAAACTAAGAGGGGAGACTCAGGGCAGAGACTCGGGGGGAATGCTGATATGGTACCGAACAGAACTCATAGACTCAAACAACTCTATAAAAACCGGACAATTTTACATTTGGTTAAAAATCCGAAAAGACACTGTCTCCACAGACCGTCACATATTCTTGTGTGCTACATATTTACCCCCGGCTGAATCTCCCTATTACAATGAAGAAACCTTCTCCATCCTACAAGATGAGATCTGCCATTTCCAGACAAAAGGAAATGTGTTCATATGTGGCGATTTAAATGCTAGAACTGGAATTGAACCAGACCTTGTCAACACACAGGGAGACAAATATATTACAAACTCCAGCCACCCTCTGCCCTCATACCACCTCAGAAATAACTATGACAAATTTACAAACAAAAGTGGAAAAAGCCTACTAGAACTCTGTCAATCACTGGGTCTGTATATAATAAACGGTCGCATTAGGGGAGACTCTTTTGGCTGTTATACCTTTAATTCATTTCTGGGCAACAGTACTGTAGATTATTTCATTACAGACATTGACCCAGTGCATCTCAGAGCATTCACAGTCAGCCCTCAAACACCTCTGTCAGACCACTGTAAAATTACATTATATCTAAAACGAACTCAAACTAATGAATCACACAGACAGCCCTCTCATTTACTAAAGCTGAAACAATCATACAAGTGGACAAAAAACAGCACAGAAAATTATCAAAGTGCAATAGAAAGTCAAACTATCAAATTATTATTGGACAAATTTATAATTAACACAGATCCACAAAATAAAATAGGCATAAATCTGGCACTACATGACATCACCAACATATTCCACCAATAAGCATCCATGTGCAATTTGAAAAAATCATCAAAAATTAAACCAAAAAACACCAACGAAAAGTGGTTTGACAGTAAGTGTAAAAGTATTAGAACAACAGTACGAAATCTTTCCAATCAAAAACACAGAGACCCAGACAATCAAGAACTCCGCCATCAATATCATGAAGCTCTTAAAGTCTACAAACAAACTCTAAGAGCAAAAAAGGAAGAGCATACAGAACAATTATTTCAAGCAATGGAGGAGTCAATAAATACCAGTAACTTCTGGAACAATTGGAACACTCTCTATAGACCAGAACAGGAAGAATTGGCCATTCAAAACGGGAACATATGGAGGACACACTTTGAAAATCTGTACAAAACAACCGAAACAAATCCTGCTCAAAATAAAATAAAAACAAATTCTGTTCAATTATTAATATGAGGTTGCAGAACTTTCTCAAAACCCACAAAATCCTGGATAAAAGACAAATTGGATTCCTGCCCAAGCACAGAACATCTGACCATATTTACACATGATCATTAATAAACATGTATACCAAAACAAAACCAAAGTCTTTGCTTGCTTTGTTGACTTTGAAAAGGCTTTCGATTCAATCTGGCATGAAGGACTCTTCCTAAAACTACTGGAAAATGGGATTGGAGGGAAAACATTTGATTTGATCAGCACCAATTATAAAAACAATACATGTGCTGTAAAAATAGGGAATAAACGGACAGAATTTTTCTCCCAACAACGAGGAGTCCGTCAAGGTTGCCCATTGAGCCCCACACTATTTAACATTTATATAAACGAATTAGCCAAAGCATTAAATAATTTGACTGCCCCCGGCCCAACCCTGACTGAATCAGAAATTAAATGTCTCCTCTTTGCAGATGATTTAGTCATTCTGTCAAAAACAAAAGAGGGACTACAACAACTCCTCGACATCATAGAGACATTCAGTCAAACACGGGCTCTTAAAATTAACCTAGTAAAGACAAAAATAATGATTTTTCAAAACAGATCCAGGTGTAGGGAAAATAGATACACCTTTAGAGCAGGAAACCAGGTCCTCCAACACGCCTACGAATACAGCTATCTGGGTCTAAAACTGAGTTCAACAGGGAATTTCAATCTGGCTGTGAAAGAGCTGAGAGCAAAAGCAATGAGAGTCTTCTACATGATTAAAAATACAATTCGACATGAAATTCCAATCCAAACCTGGCTGAAAATCCTAAAAGCAATAATTGAACCAATTGCTCTATATGGCAGCGAGGTATGGGGACCCCTAAAAATCCAAGATTTCTCAAAATGGGAAAAAGAAGAAATTGAAACTCTGCATACTCAAATTTGTAAAAGCATATTAAAAGTAAACAGAGCGACACCAAACAACTCATGCAGAGCTGAATTAGGACAATACCCTTTATTGATAACCATCCAAAAAAGAGCTCTGAAATTCTACCAACACCTTAAATACAGTGATCCAAACTCATACCAGGCAGAAGCTCTACAGTGTCAGGAGCAAAACCTGATCAGGAACGCCTTATCACAGCTGGTGCTGAAACTACAGCCAAACCTACACAGCACAATCCGGCCCAAACAAATTGTTCAAATCGCAAAAACAAAATTACATCAACTACTGGAAAGTTGCCACTAAATTACAAAAAAAGATGGAACTCTATTTACAACTAAAAAGAGACTACAAACCAGCAGAATATCTTAGCTGTGTTAAAGAACATAAAGTTAGAAAGACCCTAACCAGATACAGGCTGAGTGATCATAGCCTAGCTATAGAGAGAGGACGGCACAGGCAGAGATGGCAGCCGCGAGAGCAGAGACTGTGTTCACTATGCTCTCAGAGAGAGGTGGAGACAGAGGAACACTTCCTGCTGCACTGTGACCACTATCTCAGCATTCGATCTGACTATTTCACTAAATTCCAGCTACTAGAACCAAATTTTATGGCATCTTCAAATACAGAAAAAATAAATCATATTCTGGGAGAAAACAGCAAAGTGATTGCAACAGCAGCAAAATACGTAACAGCTTGCCACAATCTAAGAGAGACAGCAACCAGTGGACAAAACTAAAATCAGAAATATTCTTAATGTATGTCCAGTTTTTTTTTTTTTTTACATTGTCTTATTCTTTTTTTGTTGTTGTTGTTTCTTGTATCTATATTTATGCATTATATAATCATTATTTGTTCATTGTAATGGCCACTGCTTTGGCAATACTGTGTAAGTCATGCCAATAAAGCAAATTTGAATTTGAATTTGAGAGAGAGAGAGAGAGAGAGAGAGAGAGAGAGAGAGAGAGAGAAAGAGAGAAAGAGAGAGAAAGTTCCGTTGAGCAGCAGCAGCAACAAATTGAGCTCCTGATTATTTTACTTTTAATGTTGTTTTAAAATAAGACAGACATTTAGTTCTGACAAATTTTAAAACAAAAATACCTCCTACAACATATATTACCCACAAGAGGAGTTTAAATCAACCAAGAAAAACAGCAGAAGACAACTCACTGAGAGCAACCCAAAGGGCCACACAACTGCCACAGAGAGAAGACCTCTCAAAGTGAGACCCTTCCAGACCAAGGCCTGTATAAAGTTATCCACAGACTAAAACCTCAGAGAAACAAAGGAGGATATCAAACATCAAACAGCAATGAATAAGGAACAGCCCCAGAAAGTAAAGAAGGAAGAAACTTTTGAAACAATATTTAAGCTACTTCAGGGGGAGTATATATATATATATATATATATATATATATATATTTCAAAAGCAATATTCACTTCAGGAGGAATATTTTTGATGTTTTTTTATATATATATATATATATACGACAGTGTCAATGAGGATGGTCATTTTGGTCTTGTTTTACTGTCTATGCACAGATTTTGATCAATTTAATATTGTGTCAATATTATATCAATATTTGTGTATAGTTCACAGAGGAACTCTCAAAAACAAACAAAGAGACAGTTTTTTTTTTTTCAGTTATTTGTTTGTTAACCAGCAATGGCCACTGCAGCATGCAAGCCCCGCCCCTTTGTGTACCCTCAGAGGAGCTCTGAACATTCTAAACAGCTCCACAGGCATAAACAGATAAAGGACCATCCTGAAACACTGTTTGCTGACTATGACCACAGTTCAATGACCAACCTGCTCTTCTATACTGAAAAGAGCTCCTTATGGCATACTGCTTTCTGCCAACACTTTACCTTCACCACAAAAAGAGGCATCTGCAAAGGCAGACAGATCCTGGTATTTCAAGATGCTGAAGGAAATGTGGAATCAAGAATTATAAAACTTATACCAAAACTTATACCACAACGGCACTGTCATGATCCAAGGCTCTGAGCCTGCCCTTCAAGCATTTACAGCTGACTTTATACAAATTAAACAGCAGGCACGTCTTAATACAAGTCTCATACAAGATCATACAGATATAAATAAAAAACCCTTCTCCTGTAAAAGACATTCAAAAAAAGAAAAAAACTGCAACAGCCTTAATTCAATCTCCCATGTCAAAAATGAAAGAGAAATTTCCACTCCTGGAAACAGATGTGGTGGAACTAAAATAATTAATAATGTCCCAGCTAAAAGACAACAGCGACTTGGAGCAGCTTACAAAGGACATGATGAATTTAAAACAAGAGACTGAATACCTGCTGAGAAACAAAGAATAGATGTCAAAGAAACTTCACCAAGCCAGAGAAGAACTGAAGAAATTAAAATTTGGAGCAACACTGTCTGTGTTGAAATCAGAACTTCGAAAGAAAGATGAACTTATAAATAACATGAAAGAACAACTTCTTCATGTTTCAACTTCTAAAGGATCTAACACTAAACACTTGACCTGTCTCCCCACTGACAATCACCAATCACCCGCAGTGGACGATCCTCACTTTATCAGATCCACAGACCAGCATCCACAGCACTGATCCAGATAACCCCACTGAGACAGAAGCTCTTATTCTCCAATGGAAAATACATAAATGAGAAACTCGTTTCCAAAAATGAAAACAGAAAATGTGGTGCTCATATACAAGCACGGCTCTTCAGATCTTATCTGAAAGAAATTTACAAGCACATCGTAGTCCACACAGGGACAAACGACTTACGAGCAGCAAAGTGCAACGTGGCTCCTATGCTCAGAAAGGTGGCCATCAGAGCCTCAGAACGCTTCCCAGAAGCTAAAATAACCCTGTCCACGTTACTGCCACGAAGTGATGTGCCATTTCAAGTGTTCCACAGAAACAATGTAGAACTTTCCAGAACCTGTGCATTCATTCCAAAGGTTCACCTGGCCTACCATAAAGACATTCGAACCCATCATATGTATGACCACATACACCTCAACAAGAAAAGAGTACAACTTTTCACAAGAGTGCTGAAAAGCACAGCATTTGGTAAAACAGAAAACAGCAGAAACTTACACAGCAAGAGCAGCTCCCAACCACAAAGAAACGTCCATCCTCCTCCAAAAACCAGACAGGACTCGACCCCTGGAGCGCCATCACAGAGCTACGCCACAGCAGCCCAACAACCGCCAAACTCAATCAGATAAGACACCTGCTCAACATCATCTGTTCCAAACTTGTCAAATAATGTACAAGAGTAATACACACAAACACACTTAAAATGACTCTGTCAATATCAATGTGGAATATTCAAGGCTTAAATTCAACAGCCTTTGGACTAAAGAGTTCAAACACAGATTTCCAGAAGAACATCAAAGAGATAGATATTATAATTCTACAGGAGACATGGAGCAGGGCAGACGCCATCACCCACTGCCCACCCAACTACAGAGAAATCATCCTATAATCACAAAAACTTAACACAGTCCGACAGGGAAGAGACTCAGGAGGACAAATAATCTGGTACAAAACAAAATTCCACAACCACATCAACACCGTAAAGCAAGGCAAATACTACACCTGGCTTAAAATCCACAAGGAATTGCTCCCATCCAGAAAAGATATATTCCTTTGTGCCATATACATCCCGCCATCAGAGTCCCCCTACTACAGCGAAGACATGCTCTCCACATTAGAGGAAGAGACAGGTCACTTCCAGGCCCAGGGAAACGTGCTCATCTGCGGGGACCTGAACGCAAAACAGGACTACAGCCAAACTTCACCGACGCACAAGGGAGCAAATATATCAACAACAAACTGACTGTTATTAATAACACATTCTCCCATATCCACAAAAATAACCATGATCATATAGTAAATAAGAATGGAAAAGTCCTCCTGCAGCTCTGGGTCTGAATATAATCAATGGTAGGTTACGAGGAGACACTTTAGGGAGATTCATATTTTGCTCACCTCTTGGGAATAGCACAGTTGATTATATGATAACAGACATAGATCCTTCATCTCTCAGATCATTCACTGCTAGAGAACTAACCCCTCTGTCTGATTGCAGTCAAATCACTGTGTATCTCAAAAAGACAGAAAATATCATTAACACAAAGCCCAGTAAGCTGTACAACATCTGAAAACCATACAGATGGGCTGAAAACAGCGCTGAAGAAAATCAGAAAGCACTTGGCAGCCAAAAAATACAAGCGCTGATAGATAACTTTTTAAATAACACCTATACTCACACTAATGAAGGTGTCAATCTTGCTGTCAGAGATATAAATTACATATTTGAAAAATAAGCAAAACAATCAAAATTGAAAACAAAAAAATGGAAAAAATCAAATACCAAAAACGACAAAAATTGGTTTGATCAGGACTGCCAAACTATTCACAAAAAACTGAGAACACTGTCAAATCAGAAACACAAAGATCCAAATAATGTAGAGATCCGCCTTCTTTACAGTGAAACACTAAAACAATACAAACATACACTCAGAACCAAAAAAGCACAATACACCCAAAAACAAGCGACAATAATCGAGAAGTCAGTGAACACAAACCAATTTTGGGAAAATTGGAACAATCTGAAAAAAAACAGATCATGAAGAATTGGCCATACAAAAAGGAGAAATATGGGAAAGTAATTTCCAAACATTGTTTAATAAAGTACAAACAAACACAAACTGTAAGCAAATTCAAACAATCAACCAATTGGAAAAACTAGAATTAACAATCAAAGATAACCAAATCCCATTAGATTTCCCAATAACTGCTAAAGAACTTAAAGAAAAAATTTAAAAAAACTCCAACACAAAAAAGCATCTGGACCTGATGGGATATTAAATGAAATGATAAAACACACAAGCAGTAAATTCCAATTGGCCATTCTAAAACTGTTCAATGTGGTTCTGAGTGTAGGCTACTTCCCTGACATCTGGAATCAAGGCTTGATAACACTAATCCTTAAAAACGGAGATAAATTTGATCCTAACAACTACAGAGGCATCTGTGTGAGCAGCAACCTGGGAAAGTTATTGTGTAGCATAATAAATGCTTGACTATTAGACTTCATCACACACAACGTACTGAGCAGAAGTCAAATCGGATTTTTACCAAATTACCGTACATCTGATCACATCTATACATTACACACTCTAATTGAAAAACATGTTAACCCAGATAAAGGTAAAATATATGCATGCTTTATCGACTTCAAAAAAGCTTTTGACTCAATTTGGCACCAAGGACTATTTTACAAAATTATTGAAAGTGCCATAGGAGGTAAAACCTATGACCTTATCAAATCAATGTACACTGAAAGTAAATGTGGCGTAAAAATCAGCACCAAACGTACAGGGTATCTTTCCCAGGAGCATGGAGTGAGACAGGGCTGCTGCTTAAGCCCAACATTATTTAACATTTACATCAATGAACTGGCGAGCAGTCTGGAGAGAACTGCAGCCCCTGGCCTCACCCTACGCAACTCACAGATCAGATGCCTGCTGTATGCAGATGATCTGATTCTGCTGTATCCCACTCAACATGGTTTACAGCAGAACCTGGACCTGCTAGAGCAATACTGTCAGACCTGGGCACTGACGGTCAACCTGAATAAAACCAAAATTATGATATTTCAGAAAAGATCCAGATCCCAGGGAACACAACACACATTTACATTAGGCACTAACCAGATAACACACACATCACACTACAACTACCTGGGTTTGAAAATCACATCCACAGGAAACTTTAATAATGCTGTGACAGAACTGAGAGATAAAGCACGCAGGGCCTTCTACACCATAAAACGGCAATGTCCTATAGAAATCCCTATTAGAATTTGGCTGAAAATATTAGAATCAGTAATTGAGCCATTGCACTCTATGGCAGTGAGGTGTGGGGTCTACTGACAAATCCAAATCAAGATCTCACCAAATGGGAAAAACATCCAATTGAGACCCTGCATGCAGAACTCTGTAAAACTATATTAGCGTGCACCGGCATACAACAAATAACGCATGCAGAGCAGAATTAGGCAAATACCCTCTAATCATAAAGATACAAAAAAGGGCAATTAAATTCTGGAAACATCTGAAACTTAGTGACATATCATTATAAAGCCCTGCAATACCAATATATAACCAACCATCTTTTGGTTATATATTACATGCTTTAATTTCTTGTCCTCAAACAGAGCACTAATCTGCTTATTTTTAAATTACACATACTAAATTGATTGAAAAAGAAAATCAAATGTGTTTTTTTTTTCTAATGTTATTATTATTATTATTGTATAGAATTAATGGTGTATAATTCAGAGGAGAATATTGTTTAGTGTCATGAATTAATCTCAAAATACAAAATTTTAAAGAAAAAAAAATATATTGATCTGAAATATAGTACATTCATTTTAAATTTAAAATGAATTTAGCCAGACTTATCCACTCTAGGACCCGGTTTAAAAAAATATCGGTTTCAGGCTCCGAAAACGGCGGATTTGTCTGGAGGAAATGCCGATACGATACAAAATCTTTACGTATACATCTAAATGCGTCTCCGTGTGGACAGGCTCTTCTCAAAATAAAATAAAATGACATGGTCTTAAAAACATTTACAACCCTAATTCCAGAAATGTTCGGACGTTTTTTAAATTTGAATAAAATGAAAACTAAAAGAATTTTACAATTTTATGCACAAAATGAGCTAATTTCAAATTTGATGCCTGCTACAGGTCTCAAAATAGTTGGGACAGAAGGCATGTTTACCATTGAACTCGTCTGAACATAGAACACTTTTCCACTTAGAAACAGTCCATTTTAAATGAGCCATGGCCCACAGCACACGACAGGGCTTCTGGACCATGTTCACATATGGCTTCCTTTTTGCATGATAGCGCTTTAGTTGGCATCTGCAGATGGCACGGTGGATTGTGTTTACTGACAGTGGTTTCTGGAAGTATTCCTGGGCCCATTTAGTAATGTCATTGACACAATCATGCCGATGAGTGATGCAGTGTCGTCTGAGGGCCCGAAGACCACGGGCATCCAATAAATTTCTTCAGCCTTGTCCCTTGCGCACAGAGATTTCTCCAGTTTCTCTGAATCTTTTGATGATGTTATGCACTGTAGATGATGAGATTTGCAAAGCCTTTGCAATTTGACATTGAGGAACATTGTTTTTAAAGTATTCCACAATCTTTTTACGCACTTACAGCTCTGCCCATCTTTACTTCTGAGAGACTCTGCCTCTCTAAGACATCCCTTTTATAGCTAATCATGTTACAGACCTGATATCAATTGACTTAATGGTAACACTTTAGTATAGGGAACACATATTCACTATTAACTACGACTTTTCCCTCAATAAACTCCTAATTTACTGCTTATTAGTAGTTAGTAAGTTAGTTGTTAAGTTTAGGTATTGGGTAGGATTAAGAATGTAGAATACGGTCAAGCAGAATAAGGCATTAATATGTGCTTAATAATTACTAATAAACAGACAATATTCTAGTAATATGCATGCTAATAAGGAACTAGTTAAAATACCCTAAAATAAAGTGTTACTGACTTAATTAGTTGCTAGATGTTCTCCCAGCTGAATCTTTTCAATTTTTTTTCCTTTTTTCAGCCATTTGTTGCCCCGTGCCAATTTTTTGAGACCTGTAGCAGGCATCAAATTTGAAATTAAATAAATAATAAAATAAATAATAAAATTCAGAGTTTTAGACTTATTTTCAGATTTGGATTATAACATGGTCAGGCATGTGGCTTTAGCTGCAATTCATTTCTAGATTAAAACAATGTCAACTTCAATTTTATTTTCATAAATATTTCATAAAAATACATTTCTAATAACTTTACAAAACTTGACTAAACTGCCAAGTGTCTGCTTTCAAATGAGACCATACTTATGCTTTTAGTGCAAAGGGTTTATGAACTATTTTAGTTTGGGTATGTCATTTCTTGGTTGTTGTTTTTTTAAGCGGGGATGAAGGCTAACAGGTTAAACAGGGCCTGAAAAGAAGCCAGTCCTCTAGTAGAATGAGCGTGAGCACCTAGAGGCGAAGCCAAGCCACGTGCCTTGTACAGCCGCATCAATCACCCAATAAGACATCCTCAGTTTGGTGACAGCTGCTCCTCTGTTTTGACCACCAAAAACAAACAAACAGCTGATAAGACTCGCGCCACTGGGTTGTGCGGTTGACATAAGTCTTCAAAGCTGCACATCACCCTCAGACTCATGCTGGGGGGAAAGACCTTCAAAATGAAAACCTAGGCTGTAGTAAGACCTTAACCAGGCCAGGAGCAAAGTCCATACAAGAAGGGCTAATAGAGACAGCCTGCAGGTCCCTGATCCTCTTAAGAGAGGACAAGACCGCCAATAGGACAGTATTGAGGGTCAGAAGTTTCTCCGTCTACTTAACGGCTCAAATGGATGGCCTGTCAAATCTTCCATGACAACTACTGCCCCATGAAGGAATATGTACAGGGCGGAAAGGCCTAAGCTGTCTCGCTCCCTGTAAGAATGGGAAACCGGAGGGTGTTGCCCAAAGGAGACACCTCCCATCTCTACATGCTAGCAGCAATCACTGCTACATAAACTTAAGAGTGTCTGGGGCTGCCCCTGCTAAAAATTGACATTGTAGAAACTCCAGTACTGAACCTACAAGGCAGCGCGTCCACTCCCACAGGAGACAGAGAAAACAGGGAAAAACCAGAGTGAAAATGAGTAGTCTTGCTCTAAGTGAAAAGGTCCATCTCCACTCTGCAGAACCTTACTGGTAATATCAGATACACCACTGAGGGTGTAGCCTCCATTCCCAGCCCTTGCCTCTAGAGTAGGTCCACCAAAAGTTTGTCAAAGGTACTGACTTGGGTATTTTAAAATGTTAAAAATGTGATGATACTAGCATAGCCTAGCATTCTGAGCGCTGTTGAGCAGATTCTTAAATACCTCTGATTGGCCATTGTGTGTTCACACGCTCAACATATATGTTTGTGATGGGCTGCAATGATCAACGCTACACAAACATGTTGTAAATAGACATCTTTGAGGCTTTTCACAGACCGCTTACAGATTCATACGGGAGCATTTGAAAGCAGTTAGCTTTTAAAAAGTATAAGCATAAAATGTTTAATTTACTTAAAATGTTAAATTTATAGACTAAAAACCTTTTTGTGCTGTTTTCTAACAGTATGGACTTTAATAAATAAAGAGAGAAAACCTGCACTTAAACTTTTCACTGGCATTTTGTTTCATAGTTAGACAGATATCGAGATGTATCATTATAGGACTGTCTAGCAATATATCAATTATCGCAGAACTGCTGTATAATGCTGTATATTGCTGATATTATCATTATCGTGAGCCATGTATCTTGATCGTATAGTGAGGTACCCTTTGATTCCCACCCCTAATATATAAATAAATATACACACACACACACACACACACATACATATATATATATATATATATATATATATATATATATATATATATATATATATATATATATGTGTGTGTATGTGTGTGTGTGTGTATATATATATATATATATATATATATATATACATACATATATACATATATATACATACATATATACAAAATAAATAGGGAAAAGAAATATATATATATATATTTCTTTTCCCTATTTATTTGTAGTGCCAGAGTATATGCACATTTAGTCACCACATGCACATTTTTTCCCCTAGATGTTGGTTTTATTTTGTTCAATAATTATTTCTTGTTTTGTAAATAAATTGGTTTATTGTTTGAAGAATTTCTTGTTTGCCTCTTTTATGTTGCAGTATATGAGCCAGCCGTAACAACAATCAGAGTATAAAAATACACATTTCAGATTGATTGTCATGAACCGATCTCCGGTCTGGACTTGAGACAAGATGGACTTCAACACCAGCATCTTGGCACCTGCTCACTCCGAGTGAGAAATTCAGGCGACGCAAGTCCAGAATCAGACGCAAACCACCATCCTTTTTGGGGTCCAGAAATATCGGCTGTAGAAGCCTGACACCATCTGGGAGATGGGTACTTTTTCTATAGCTCCCTTTCTCCAGAAGTGACAGAATTTCCAGTCTTACGATTGGGATCTCCCAGAGAACATCGTGGGAAGACCCCTGAGAACCCCAGAGAACATCGTGGGAAGACCCCGTCAAAACAAGGCGGCCCTCGTAGAAACTCTCACATTAGGCCCTGAGAGACCTGAGTGGTGGGAAAAACCTCTGAAACAGGAAACAGTCTGTCCACTCGATCGGGCAAGCCAGGGTCAACCACGATAGCAGGAGCTTGGATGCAAACATAACACACGACCCTAGGGCTATTTCTCGGACTCCGAAGGCTAAAGGGCACGGAGAACCCAAGTCAGACCAAAATCTGTCAGAGACAGGGGAACAGGCTGGACAGGGACCAGAAGGTCACCGTTAAGCACCGCTTGAGCATGCTGAGGCAAAAACATAGCACATACCTGTCGTGTGTACCCTACTGTGATAAATCTGTCGCACGGATCCACACATTTAAAGAAAAACTCATGGTGTCCACCTGAGTGGAGTGGTAAACGGCTCTAAAATAGTCAGTAAAAAACACAAAAAAATCGCATTTCTGACGGGCAACAGATAAACCACAGCCTAAAGGAAATAAAATCTGAGGTGAGATGGCACGAGCACGCTCTTATGGGGCATACCTGATATATTCCTCGGATGCAGTGCAAAACGCCACTGGCCAATAAATTGCCATGAAATGGGTCAAGCCCCTTTTTATCTTCTTTTTCTTCCTCTTCTTCTACTTAAGTGAAAGTCTATGTCCGCCCAGAGAACCGTTTTGCGTATCTACAGTCTATTCAACCAGTACTCAATTAACATTACATCATTTTACTCATGGATCCAATTATTCTTTATTTATTGTGTTATGGGGGATGTGCATTGTTGAAATTTTGTTGTTCCCATAATACATGCTGATACTGACTTTTTGTTAACCGTTTATTTTATGTCTTAGAAGTAATAATTAGAAAAAAACAACACTGTGAATAAATTAATGTCACTTCGTTTGGAGTGGGCATTGAGTGGCATTAACCAGGTCACTTCCCCTATCTCATTTTTTAGAAAGTCATGTAATTTATTAGTGTAATTCATTACCTGTTTAAGTTTTTCATCTGTGAGGCAGTTAAGTTCAATGATGAACTCGCTGTCTGTCGGCAGTATCTGTGCGCTCGGGTCGATTATTTTTATGATATCAAGTTGCTCCCGAAGTCCCATCTCTGTGCTCACTTTTCGACTCAAATACTCAATATATTCCACCTAAAAAAAATTAAAAAAAAAGATAGGGCACATTAACAATAGTAGAAGCTCTAAAGAAACAGAGAAAAAGTCTTCCTTTCATAACTGTCTAATTAACATTTTTCATTAAAAATTATATTATCACTATAACAATTTAAAAGTTCTATTGAAAAAACTGACATTACTAAACATTTCTCAGCATTTGATACATCCCATGTTGATTTATTGACAGCAGCACTGCAGATGACATGGACAAAAACTTGAGGTTTCATGTTTGCTCCAACCCTGATAAAAACTCACCTGCCTGTAGCTTTCTAGTAAACCTTAAGACCTTGATTAGCTTGTTCACATGTGTTTGATTAGGGTTGGAACTAAACTCTGCAGGACCAACGTTCACCACCCCTGGTATATGACGACACATACTGGTGTATTTTATATTTTCATTGCATAAAAAAATAAACCAACCTGTTCATCGTTAGTCATGGCACTCCAGGGCAGCTCATCAAGATTTCGGTGTGGTTTGTTTTTTCTTTTGGATACAAGGCAGGGTGAACTGGGCACGCTGGGTATGATGTCTGACAACACATCACTGCCACTGGCTATGTCACTCCCTGGTAACTACAATGACACAGTTTTTATTCAGCAAATTCTTCAATAAAGTAATCAACAGCTTGTCCATATGTTAGGAAATAAAATACAATTAAAGTGATATTTAAACAACCCCTCAACTAAAACCGCTTCAAAACAAAGGGCTCACCTGCCACTCAAATTCACTGTCTGACCAATCCCAGTAAGTGCTGATGGAGGAGGACACGTCGCTGCAGACACTGCCTTCTGGGAACAGGTCAAAGGAGGCGAGTTCCTGATCATCCAGGAGAGAGTAGCAGTCATCCTGATCGCCCACCGAAACAGATGAGAAGAGTTCCTCACTGCACTCTGAACTGGCAACACTAGTGCCGCATGACGTCAGGTTCCATCTGCAAAGAGGTGACCGTTGTTGACTTAAAGGCAGTTTACACTAGAGGTCTTCATGGGTCCACTTGGATCCGAAAATCCGAGGTCTGACCCAAGACCCGAGCGGGTTCAGTGCCAAAACTGACGCGGGTCGGGTCAGATATTAGTGACCTCAGGTTTAGGGTAATTTAAAATAAATGTGCTTTTACTGAATGGACTCGAGAAGACCCAAATTATTATAAAATATGCCAACTTTCCGCTATTCATTGCAAGTGTTAAACAATATTTTAATTTTTAAAACAAATACATATTAAATAATTCTATGACAATGTTATTATCCCCCTTCTGTGTCAATCCACACTTCTATGTGTAAATTAATAAACCCTCCACTGTGAGTGCAGCAGCGGTGTGCTCTCCACATAAACTGTGTTCTGCAAAACCCGAGCCATTTGAGAGGATGGGTCTGGGGAATAACTAAGATTTGATTAAAAAAAAAAAAAAAAAAAAAAAATGTACCGATGTACTGTTGCAGGATTGATTACAGAAAACCATCTAAATACAGTTGAAGCCAAACTAATCAACTAAAATCGGTAACACTTTATAATAACGTTCAGTTATAAGTCATTTATAAATTACTTGTTAATGATGAACTAATCATTTACAAAACATGACTATACATTCATAAATTATTAATAAGTGGTATGCTAACGATTTACAAATGTGTTGTAAGTTATCTTAAAAAATTGTGTAAATCATTAAATAAATCAAACAGATCATTAGTAGATGGTTGATAAGTTATTAGTTGATACATTATTTATCACTTATAAATCACTGAAGTATTTATGTCAAGATTGTTTTAGTATCAGTATCTCAATAAACAATTGTTAATCATGAACAAATAATGAACAAACCATTAGTAAATGATCAGTATATGATTTATTGATGAAGCTGTAAGCTGGTCTATGTTCAAAAGCACAAACTTGCAGGTATGCTAAAGCACTATTGTAAAGAAGAGTAATTTATTTGTTTTGAAGTGGATAAACATTTATAAATGCCTTACAGGTGATTCCAGTGGGTTGTGTTAAATCCTTTCACTCATCACCACAGACTTGTGTTCTGTGTGGAGTGTGTCTGATCTACTGATAAAGTCAACCTCTGAACCAGTTTTACCTTCCACTGAAGCTCACATCAGGTGCACAGAGTTAAAGACTCCATGTGTGTCAGAGAAGACAGCTGTCTATACTCACCAGTCAGCACTTACACTGCAGTACACACTACAAAGTGTTCAACACCTGTTATAGATGATGTGTAAATGCATGAATAAATCATTTACAAAGCTTTCTGCATCTCCTAATCTAAAGTGTAAACTATTTATCACTTGTAAATGTGTTACATATCATTTGCAGATCTTCTTTATAAATTATGTACAAACTGCAATTTGTAAATTAACCATTTATTTGCCATAATCAAAGGTTCAGCTTACAACTTCATCAATAAATCATATACTGATCATTTACTAATGGTTTGTACTTTCAAATCTACACCTGTTGTGTTTCTTATTCGTCGTCTCTGATTTGGTCTGTGTCATCCCCGGTTGAAAAAGTCTCAGCTCGTCACTGGTGTGCCAGGCTGCAGGCTGTGCAGACATCGCTGCTTTTTACATTTGGTTCCAGTGGGGTTCAAAAAAAATTCTGTTGGGTCAAACTCTGGTCTATTTTTATCCGGTTTGTCTCTCGTTGTGTTTTTCTTTTTAAAAACATATTTTATGCACGTCGAGTTCGGGTAAGAAGCGATTCAGGTCGGTTACAGATTTTAGGACCCGATAAGACTTCTAGTTCACCCAGGACATGTTTTTCAAAGTTGAATGACCTCTTACTTGACATGGCATTCTAGCATGTGGCTAATGGTTAAAAAAGCTGGACAGACAGCGATACATGGTGTCACATTCGGTTATAGCAGTCAGAACAGTAAAACTCTCTCCAAGATATTTCAATGACATCAGCTTAACACTGGAACAAAACAGATATTCACCTCAGTACATGCATAGCTTTTTTGGTAGTATATCTTACTATAAAGACACTAGTACATTTACTTACTACATTTAGCCAATATTTTGAGATTACTAGAAATTTTAAATTATTGTTAAAATTTTTGAAAACACAGCTTACATAATATAATTTAAAGGGATCATGAATTGAGAAATTTTCCTTTATCTTTTTACATGTAAGATGTAATTTTATAATTAAAACATCCTTGTAAGTTTCAGAACTCAAAACTTCATCGTTAGTCCAAAAATAGCTCTGAAAACGACTCGTTTTAGATTTTGTCACATTATGATGTATTAGTGCAACAAAAGACTGACTCTGCAGAACCAGATCGACGCCTACTTCTACATCATCGCATCTTTGTACCCACCCATTGGCGCATTAGTGAGAAGAGAAGAGAAGAGAAGAGAAGAGAAGAGAAGAGAAGAGAAGAGAAGAGAAGAGAAGAGAAGAGAAGAGAAGAGAAGAGAAGAGAAGAGAAGAGAGATAAAGGATCACTGGACTAATAATAACTAAAGGAAGCTTCGATCAGGATTTTTGCAGCCGATACTACTACCAATTTTTTGTTGCTGTTTGAATTTAAATAGGCAAATGCTTAAGAGTCTATGATTGGATAAATTATTGCAGTGATTATTATGTTTCTAGCATGTTGTATGTTTGGCAACCATGTAGGAAGACACATCATGGCCATATTCTAGGATGACAATGTCAAGATTCAGGCTAAAATTGTGGAGGAATGGTTGAGAGGGAGCATGAAGAATCCTTTTCACACATGAATTGGCACCTCTGAGTCCAGACCTTAAATTCATTGAAAGTCTTTGGGATGTCCTGGAGTAGACTTTAGAGAGTGCTTGACACTTGCATTGCCAATACAAGATCTTGACCAAAATGAATGCAGCTCTTGATGGAAATAAATGTTGTGATGTTATTTCCATCAAGAGGTGCATCAATTTTCATCAATGAGTCTAAAACAGTTCACACTAGTCATCACTGCCTATGCCTTTAACTTCTCTGGATTTTGACATTAGTAGACCAATCAACCTTGTTCCACCATTTCGGGAGGCCGAGGTTGATTTATATTTTGGCACATTTGAAGGCATTGCCACTGCTTTGGTTTGGTCAAAAGAAGTCTGGCCTCTTTTGTTGCAATGCTGTTAAACTAGAAAGGCTCAGGAATTCTGTTCTGCTTTGTCCCTTAACGACAAAACTTTGTCTCGATTATGAGTAAAAGTAAAAGCTGCTGTGTTAAGAGCCTATGAGATTGTCCCTGAGGCTTATCACAAAAAAAAAATTCAGTTTATATTCACGTGAGAAAAGAGTACTCTTTGATAAATGGTGCCAGGCCAGCAAAACGACTTTTGAGCAGCTTTGTGAACTTGTTTTGATAGAAGTGTTTAAGAATTCGTTGCCAGATAAAATTGTGGTGTACTTGAATGAGCAAAAAGTTTTGACTGTTGTGTGTGTTGATGAATGTGTTAATGCACAAAAATGTATTTGTAGTGCCTGCCTGTCAAGAGTCAAACTCTCTGAGCTCTAAGAGAACTTCAAAATTGTCTAAATCATCAGTACAACTTGATGTTTGTGAATGTTTTATTGTCACAATGTTGGTCATTTGATTGCGGCGCGTCCCATTATGAAAAAGAAAAATAGGACTAAACCAAAATTAGTTGGTTTCGTACAATCTATTATCTAAAATCGAAGCCAGAAATTGATGCAGTTTGAACCTTTTATTTATTTTATTCATCCCTACTGGGGTGGTACTGCTCTTCTCTCTAGTAATATGGCACATAGTCTTAGAGATGAACCTTGACTAACTGGGGCCCAGGTCAGGAAGCAGACAGACTGGTTAAACCGACCATCTGCTAGCTGTCTCATGTCACAGAAGTCAGATAAATCCCAACACATAGAGACTCTTTCACCTAGATATCATCACATAGAGACTGTGTCTGTTCCCTGAATTTGTAAATACAAAAAACTCTCAAACCCATTTAAGGGTAAAAAATTGAATTTATGTTCAACAAATAAAAAACAGATATAATACAAATGTACAAATGTTAAAGCTCAGTTTGCTTAATATTAGATCCCTTCCTACAAAATCACTCTTTGTAAATGACATGATTACAGATCTTAACCTAGATGTGCTGTGTTTGACAGAAACCTGGTTAAAACCAGACGATTACATTACTTTAAATGAGTCCACCCCTCAAGGGTACTGTTATAAACACGAGCCTCATCTAAAAGGCAAAGGGGGAGGTGTTGATGTAATTTATAGCAACAACTTCAGTATTACTCAGAGGTCTAGTTTCAAATATAATTCTTTTGAAGTGATGGTGCTTTATGTAACGTTATCTAGGGTACGTGATAAATCCCGCTTGATATTTGTGCTGGCTACTGTATACAGGCCAACAGGGCACCATACAGACTATATCAAAGAATTTGCTGATTTTCTATCAGAGTTAGTACTGGCTGCAGATAAAGTCCTTTCATATCCATGTAGATAATGAAAAAGACGCACTAGGATTGCCATTTAGAGATATTCTAAACTCTATTGGGGCTCGGCAACACGTGTCCGGACACACTCATTGTCGTAATCATACTTTAGATCTAATATTGTCACATGGAATCAATATTGATGCCACTGAAATTCTGCAGCAGAGCGATGACATCTCAGATCATTATCTAGTCTCATTTATACTTCATTTAGCCAAGGCTGCAAATCCGACTCCAGGTTACAAATATGGTCGAACCATCACTTCTACCACTAAAGATTGCTTTATAAACTTCCTGATCAGTTTCATCTCCTCAGCATACCAGATAGCTTAAAAGAACTCAATGTTGCAACAGAAACTATTGACTCTCTCTTTTCCAGCACTTTAGACAAAGTTGCTCTTTTGCGCTTAAAGATTAACACTCTGGAGTCTGAGGTATTGCCGGCGATACCACCTCGGTTGTTTTCTTACCAGTGTGAAAGAGACTCAAAATACTTTTTATTTTACAATTAAGAGTGATACACCATTTTAATCTGTTGAATATCTTCTTTTACTTGTGTACACTCAGAGTAAAAACAAAATGTTGTGCTTTTTGTAAAATAAAGAAAACAAACATGATGCGTGATCTCTCGTCTCCCTCTGAACGAAGTCCAGTCTGATAGTTCTCAGAAAATGAAGTGTAACTTAGTGAATACTAATCACAAAAAAATTAGACTTATGTCTAAAGAAACGTTGAAATGTCAGGTTTTAAATCGTGTAAGTCAAATCGAAAACAAAAATTCTGTGTTTATGTAATCTGTATGAAAATAGACATGTCAGAAGTCTGTGATTCAGCTCATTATCCGCTAATGCGGCCACGCCCACGGAGCGAGCAATATTCAGACACAAATTCTGAGGCAATACATGTATACATTGTTGCAATCGTGTATTTATTATCTTCAAAAGTGTTTATATGTAAGTTAAAGCGATCTCTGGAAGCCTGTTAGTTCCTGGAATGTCACGTGATATGCCTCTTCTTTTACTGAGATATTTGTGGACTAAAGGTGTACAGAGCACTCTCCGGCTGCAAGTATGAATTGAAAACACAGAATCCAGCGTTCACAGTGATGACAATAAATATTGATTAAATATTACTCCTCTGTATAGAAAATTGATATAAACATATGAGAATCCATCAATATTTCTCCAAATGTGCATGCTTTTAAGCATATTAAGAAATTACGGTCAATATAAGATTTTAAGAGTCAAAATGTGAAGCTTGAGTCTTAGATCTTTTTAATGATGTATAGTTTGTCAAATGCACATTAACATTTAGGCTATATAATATAACAAATATAGTAGCCTATATGAAATGCCATAGAGGTAGAATGTTCAGACGCTTTGCATCACAGAAATACATTATATTTTATAGTATATTAAAATAGAAAACCATTATTTGACTTTTTTTTTTTTTTTTTTTTTAAATGTGTCCAATCTTTTGACTGGTACTGTAATTTAACATAGGCCTATACAAAATTTTCTTCACATCACGTGCATGCATGAGATCACAAAAATCATGTTTTTTTTTTTGTCAAGAGTGGACATTAATCCTGTTATCAGCATGATCACAGAGGGTTTTTTCACAGCCTACCTGACTGAAAGGGCTCATTAATATGCAGGTCATTAGAGGTCATTATGCGGATCTTTTGTCTTCTCAGGTGTGAATTACAGCATTATTCATGATGATTCACGCCTTCACGCATACTGTGTTTCTTGACAAAAAGTGTCTTAGAAAATTTAAATCTCTCTATTGTTTTATATGAACGAGTAGGCAGGATAATATTTACATCATTTTGAAGCAAAAACTCTAGTCTACAACCTCCAAGTCGTGTGAACAGTTTTAATTTTTTTTTTTTGTCTTTATTTCAGTGACTTAAGTTTTTTGTTTTTTCAATAACCACGCATAAACGTTATTCCTTCAAAAACACAAACATGTACATACATGTTCTTCACATATTATTGTAGCCTAGTTTGTGCTGAATACAGTGTAATGACACTTGTGTCATTAATATGTTTATGAACAACTGAAAAAAACACAAATGTCAGGGCATGTCAAAACTTCTCCAGGGCCCCAAAAATCCTCAGACCCCAGAGGGTTAAAGAAAATAGTCCAACGTTGTGGTACAACGAACACACTCGGGCCCTTAAGAGAGCATTTCGAGGAGAGAGAGAGCATGATTGTGTACAGAAAGGCCTTAAAAACTGCTAGATCTGAATATTTGTCAACCCTCTTAGAAAAAAACAAACACAACCCAAGGTATTTATTTGATATAGTGGCTAAATTAACAACAAATAAAGCTTCAACCCTAGACCTTTCCAAACAGCACAGCAGTAATGACTTTATGAACTTCTTTACTTATAAGATTGATAATATTAGAGAGAAAACTATAACTATGCAACCATCTTTTCATCTTTTTATTAGGATACATACAGAAAACTTTTAAGCTGGCTATTACTTGATCCTACAGAATTAGTCAATTACAGGCCAATCTCGAATCTACCTTTTCTGTCAAAGATACTAGTAGTGTTGTCAAAAGTACCGGTACTGAAATTTTAAATTTGATGATACCAGCATTTCTGTAGTACTGGGAGTACCGAGTATCCGGGTATATTCGGTACCCACTGATAGGGCTGTGCAAGTATTTTACGCGAATGACACGAGTGAAGCGCAAAGCTATAGAAGAAATAGGCTAATAGGTTAGCAATTAAATGTGACATCGCAGCCATGGAAACATTTTGGTTCATGCCGAATGAGAGAGGTATGTCATACATTTAAGATTTGTCGGCTTTGTATGCTGTTTTGCGAATCACGATCTGGTCACCTGATTAGCAGAGAATTGAACAATATTCCATTAGTTAATCCACTGAACATAGAATCTCTGTTTCTTTTCCCAAATCTTCACTCACGCAGGGGATTATAAACGTTTATTTCTTTGGTTCGCTTTTAATTAGGCCTATTATATTCACATTCTTTACTGTGGTAAAGTAGAAAAAACACCGTAGGACAGAAACCTTTTTGCTTGCATGTCAATTTCTATTTAACACAGTTTGTGCTTGAAAAAAATTAAAACTGTGCTTGATATTAGACTTTATACAAGTTTATTTGTATATCGTGTTTCACACACTCTGGTGATTTTTAGTTTCGCTTTCTCTGGCAGTGCAAAATCAAACATTGCCTGAATGTCTGAAGATAAAACTAGCTCTTCAGACCTTTTACAACAAGTATCAGCTGCTTGTAATCAGGAGACAACATGAAGATATTATTAAAGAGAAATGGTCTCTTTCCTGCTCGTGTCCTTCATCCCTCTCAAAGCGGCTATATGACGCATCTTTGTGTGGAAATAAACAAATGTTTTTTAGAATAATAGCCTACTTAACTTTTCTTATTATTTAGGTCACCATTATTTACTGATATTTATTTCATAGTTTTACAAGCTGTAGTGTGTCGTTTCACTGAAGGAATAGCTAAAATAAACACGCAAGTATGTTTCAAAATGGATGTTTGAGCATTTGTTTAGGCCTATTTATTTTTTTATATTTCAAAATTTACTTCATTGAGGTATATATACACACACAAACATACACACACACGCTCCGAATATTTATATGTATGATTACCATCATATTTAATATGTTTTTAAATAACAGATTCCAACAGATTTTCCTGTGGTACCAAAATTGGTACAGAGGACCGTAAATTTTTACTGGTATTGGTACCGACTACTGGAATTTTGGTACCGTGACAACACTAGATACTAGAAAAGGCAGTATTATCACATCTATTGATCGATTTGCTCTTATCATCGGATCATGGCTGTATTTCTCTTTTAGTGTTACTGGATGTTAGTGCTGCATTTGACACTACCGACCACAACATTCTTTTGAATAGACTCGAAAATTATGTTGACATTAGTGGAATTGCATCGGCATGGTTCAAATCATACTTATCTGACCATTATCAGTACTGCAAGGCTCAGTACTAGGACCGTTGCTGTTCACTTTGTACATGCTACCCTTGGGAGATATCATTAGGAAGAATGGCAATAGTTTTCACTGTTATGCTGATGATACTCAGCTCTGTATTTCTTCACACCCTGACGAATCTTACTAATTCACTAAATTAAAGGAATGCATAGCTGATATAAAAAAAATAAAAAAAAATTGGATGACTAGAAATTTCATACTAAAAACAGATTATAATTATTGAACCAAATACCTCTGCACGTAATAACCTAGAATACTGTCTAACACTAGATGGATGTTCTGTCAAGTCTTCGTCATCAGAATATCAAAATTGACTGCTGGCGGTAGATCCTTTTCCTTTTTAGCACCTAAACTTTGGAACAGTCTTCCTAGCACTGTTTGGGAAGCAGACACACTCTCATTTTAAATCTAGACTAAAAACATCTCTTTCACCTGGCATATACATAACACATTATCTACTTCTATAATTCAAATCATGTAAATTGTTAGGCTGCATAAATTAGGTCAGCCGGAACCAGGAACACTTCCCATAACACCTGATGTACTTGCTACATCATAAGAGGAATGGCGTCTACGCTAATATAAGTCTCTATTTATCCTGAGGTTTACCGTAATCTGCCAGATCGAGGCCATATCCAGATGAGATGAAGGACCTGCGCCTAGACACGATGACAACGCAGCCCTAAAGTGTCAGCTAAACTATCCCCTGCGAAGGCCTCCTTCCCTTTCCTTTTCCTATGTATAGATAAAACATTATCAAAATGATTCCAGTTGTCATGGATCTCCGGAAACGACTAATAATTCTGTATAATGCAGGCCAGACAAGTAATTTTGCGATGTCACTTTGTAAAGAAAGACTAAGCATCTGTGCACATACACATTCAGACAAGCATACCTATAGACTAAACACATAAATAAACGGCAAGAACGCAGTCTTGTTTTCTTGTAAAAGTCTTGTTTTCAGTTAAAAAGGTGTCATTTAAGTTAATAATGAATGATTTTTACAACAGAAGTGATAATAACTTGATAATAACTTCTTCCTAGAGCTGCTGTAAAACCAAAACAATCTCTGTCCATTAATTTTTTAATGATAAATTAATTTCAATGTGAAGCTGCTTTGAAACAATCTGTACTGTAAAAAGCGCTATATAAATGAAGATGACTTGACAAACAAAGATGAAGGAATCTTTCAATAAAAAACAGTCGCTCATTCTTTTGTAAAGGGATATCAAGTTCTAGTCCTGTTACCACTCCCCAGCTCTGCTGTGCAAGCAAAGTTTTCTGGACCTTATGTTGTGGAGCAGAAGCTCAGTAGGGCTGCAACTAACAATTATTTTGATAGTCGATTATTTTTTCGATTAATCCAGGGCTCTACAATGCGACCATTTCACTCGCATTTTCGACAGAAAATTACTGCGTGCGACTGTGAAAAAGTATTTAGGAGCACCAGTGTGACTGATACATCAGGCCCAGTTCTTTGTGTTTCCAGTCTGGACAGTGTAGAGAGAGAATGTGTTGTTGCATCGTTGAGCAATGTAGCCAATCACAGACATATCTGATAATTTCTTGAACACAATGGCCAATTAGGGCCGTTTAAGTTGCACCGCTCAAAACGCTGGAGTTTGTTCAGTGCTGAGTTTGCGAATCCTCTCATTATAACAAAGTACAGACACAATGTAAATAAAAGATTCATTGTGCAATATAGACAATTTCATTAATTATAACGAAAGTTTGTGAAATTGCGATGAACTGAGAAGAGTGACAGCTTTTTTAATGATTATAAGGGGTTTACAAATGTAATCTTGCTTTTATACAACAATTCAATAAACATGAAGTTAATATTAAATTACTTACATTTTAGGAACAGTATTGTCAGATTTTGCTCTATTTCTTCAACAAAAATTGTTCCAAACAAAATCACAGCTGAACCTCTGTACATCTCTGAGCAAACACAGTTGTTTCATTTATGAATGAATCTGCCTTTTCAAACAAATCTAGTGAGTCAATGATTCAATGACAGAGTCATATAAGCATTAAGACACTTGCTTTGTTACTGAATGAACCAGCCGTTTGAGCAAATCGTTTGAATGAATGATTCAGTGACAAAGACAGTGACTTGCCGCCCCCTACTGGTGGGTTTAGTTTAATTTTTAAAGTATCATTTCAGTTATTTAAATCATTTAATATTTCTTCAAAACTTCAAAATATTCTTCAAAATATTTATTTAAAACTTTCTATTTAAAACATTAATCTCATAACATAGTTATCATGAATTTAAATGCATTCATGCCACTTCTGAGCCTCAACAGTCTGTAAATATACCTAAATGCCACCTTTTTGTTCTTTTGTGCCACCTCTGCAGTGCAAAGATGAATTCTGTTGATACATCATTTGATTGGTAGCTTATTCTTCCTGATTGTGTCTTATTATTCTAGCTCAATTTATAAATATACATTTATGAATTTGATATAGAAGATGACATTTAATATGGTTAGAAAAAAAAGCCCTTACAAAAGTAAGATGTACACTGTCTGGCCAAAAAAAAAAAAACTTGCAGTGATTATGTTTTTTAGCATGTTATGTGTTTGGCAACGATTCTTTTAACACTCTCGAGTCGGCGGTCGCGCTGGTGATACCACCTTGCTTTTTTTCTTATCAGTGTGAAACAGACTCAAAATACACCGTCAATTTTGGACATGCAATTAAAAGTTATACACCATTCTAATCTGTGAAATGTCTTCTTTTATTTGTGTACACTCAGAGTAAAAAGTGTTGTGTTTTTTGCAAAATAAAGAAAACTAACATGATGCGCAAGCCGCAGTCTCTCTCTGAATGAAGTCTATTCTGATAGTCTTTAGAAAATGAACAGTAACTTAGTGAATACTAATGACACAAAAATGAGACATGTCTAAAGAAACGTTGAAATGTCAGGTTTTAAATCATGTAAGTCAAATTGAAAACAAATATTCTCTGTTTATGTAATCTGTATGAAAAGTGAGATGTCAGATGTTGGCGAGTCAGCTCATTTTCCACTAATTCGGCCACGCCAACAAAGTGCGAGCTCTATTCAGACGCAAATTCAGAGGCGATACATGCAACAGAGTGACGCATCAGCTTGGGAAAAACGCATCAAGTTTAGTCAGTTTCATGTACTTTTCATCGTTTTGAGATGCGGTGAGGAATAATTTTAAAAGGATTTGCCTCAGAGGATGAGCATGACTGATTTCACTTTCATTTCGAGGATCAACTAGATCAAGCCGATGATTGTGAATGGTAAGTTTTTTTTATAAGTTCTTTATTCTAATCGCGATATAGTGTCTGTGAATATTAAACCACAAAAAGACTGTTTAAATATGAATCCTGCAAGTTTTGTGTGTCTCAGTGTGAATTAATGGGACAGATAGACGTGCAGTTTCTTTTACTACACACAACTTACATTAGTAAAATGCCATATTGGCTATTCACAAACTATATTGCTATACTGAGATGAGTGAAATCGACTGAAATACGTAATAAATACTGAAATAAAATGTGTTAGCAACGCCTTGGAATGCCAGTTAAGTGATGTTCACTTATATCTTTGAACAGGATTTATTTCCAGGTAAAACTGTATACTCAAAATGTGCCCTCATTTATTCAAAATGTGTCTCATTTATATTGTTAACTATATTCTGAATAAACTACAAAAAAAAACTACTTTGTACTTTGATTTTTTTAGTTTCCTCTCACATAGCCTACCTGACTGAAAGGGCTCATTATGCGGGTCTTTGTCTTCTCTGGTGTGAATCACAGCAGTATTCATGAAGATTCACGCCTCCCGCATACTGTCTTTCTTGACAAAAAGTGTCTTACAAAATTTAAATCAATATATTGTTTTATATGAACAAGTATGCAGGATCATTTTTACATCATTTTGAAGCAAAAGTTCTAGTCTACAACCTCCAATACCCGGAAGTCTTGTGAACACATATTTAGTATTTGTTTTGTGGCCGTATTTCAGTGACTTAAGTTTTTTGTTTTTTCAATAACCACGCATAAACGTTATTCTCTCAAAAATACAAACGTACATACATGTTGCTCACATATTATGGTAGCCTAGTTCGTGCTGAATACAATGTAATGACACTTTCGCCATTAATATGTTTATAAGCAACTCTAAAAAGCACAAATGTCAGGGCATGTCAAAACTTCTCCAGGGCCCCAAAAATCCTTAAGGGTTAATCCTTAAAGATGAAGTGTGTAGCTTTTCATTTCTTAAACAACCTTGTAGGAAGACACATCATGGCCATATTCTAGGATGACAATGTCAAGATTCACCAGGGTTAAAATTGTGAAAGAATAGTTCAGAGAGCATGAAGAATCATTTTAACACATGAACTGGCACCTCTGAGTCCAGACCTTAATTTCACTGAAAGTCTTTGGGATTTGCTGTAGTAGACTTTACAGAGTGCTCACCTCTTGCGTTGTCAATACAAGATCTTGACCAAAAACTGATGCACCTCTTGATGGAAATAATATTACAACATTTATTTCCATCGAGAAGTGCATCATTTTTTGGTCAAGATCTTGTATTGACAATGCAAGAGGTGAGCACTCTGTAAAGTCTCCTCCAGCACATCCCAAAAACTTACACTCAGGTTAAGGTAATGTGTGAAAATGATTCTTCATGCTCCCTCCCAACAATTCTTTCACAATTTGAGCATGATGAATCTTGACATTGTCATCCTGAAATATGGCCATGATACATCTTAATATGTGGTTGTTTAAGAAATGAAAAGCTACACACTCCATCTGTTAGGATTAAAAGAACCGTTGCCAAACATACAACATGCTAGAAAAATAATAATCACTGTAACAATGATCCATCCATAGACTCGTAAGTATTTGCCTATTAAAATCCAAACAGCGACTTTTTTTTTGGCCGGGCATTGTATATCCCCGGAAAGTCATTCTAAGGAGTTAAATATCGCCTCATAATGGGAAGGTTAATTTCTATCATTGATCAGAAGGTGGTCCTAAATTTTTAGGAGCAGAAGTGCTCCTAAAAAGAAATGTAAGCGTAGAGCCCTGTAATCGGATTAAAATCTAAAAATTATACATTAAAAATGAATTTTAATACATTATTTTAAACAATGTTATTTCACATCCTGCCCAATGCTGTGTAATATAAAGCCTATGATAACACATAGTGAATGTATCTGTGCAGGCTATGCTGTACATTATAAGCAAAAAAAGGGTTAAAATACAAACATTACATTCTAAACCAAAAAAACAACTGATTGCTGTTTTTAAAACAGAAATTAAAATGACTAAATTAAAAATTATAATAAAAACCAAAAGCACAAAATGTTAACTTGTACGAGGTATGAAGAACACACATTTACTCGTCTGAACATAGTAAATATATTACATTAATGGTCTATTCAAACAATAGTGCCTTTACTGTTACTGCTCTCATAAATATGATTACTTGTGTTACATGTAGAATTTTAAACTTGCACTTAATTTCTAAAAAAATATTTTAGCAAAATGTGTATTTTAGACAGAATGATTTTGTTCATATTCTACTGCGCTCCGTGTATTTCACGCGCATACACTCATCGGCGCTTGGTCATTCAAGTCAGTGAAGATTAATAAGACTCACTTGTTGTCAGAATATGCAAAATGGAAATGCTTGTGGGACTTTCTAACATTTACAGATAATGATATACCCATAAAATGTAAGTTGTGCACTGAGTAAAAATAACGTGCCAGTGGCAGTAAACAGCACACACATCTGTCAAAGCACAACAGAGCAAGACGTGGTAAACGGTTATGCTTTTGTTTGAAGTGCTTATAAATATAAAGCATTCTCATGTTTCAGACAACATGAAACATGTACCTTTCCCGGAGCAGCTCCCTTAGTGTCCTCCGCTATTTTCCATATGTGTTTTGTCCTTAGAAATGGGTTCTTCACTACTGTAAAGCGATGTGACTGGCTAATGGTTTCCCGGGCACAGCGCACAGACACGACTAATCGATAATCAAATTAGCTGTTGATTATTTTCATTATCGATAATAATTTGACAGAGTAACGTGACAGAGTCAAAAAAAAAAAAAAAATCACAGAAGAGACTATGGAGTCATAGAAGGTCTTAAAGGGTGCATGACATACACCAAAGGATCTCAGTTGCCTTTACAAATGAATCTGACTTTGACCCTTCTTATAAACTTGCATCGTATTGTCAGACCAATCAAGCTTGTTATTCAAATAAACACCCAGATAAGTTGTTACAATCTCAATTTCTGACTCGCGTATGTTTACTGGTACCACTTTATGAGGAGATCTGCTAAAATCAACCACAATTTCCTTTGTCTTACTAACATTAAGCCTGAGACAGTTTTCCTCACACCAGTCTACGAAATTCTTTAATAGCTCCCTATATTCAATCTCATCATGGTCAGTTATGCAACCAACAATTGCTGAATCATCAAGATTTCTGGAGATGACAAAATTCAGAGTTATATTGAAATCTGATGTATAAAAAGTGAACAAAAATTGAGCTAAAACTGTTCCTTGAGGAACTCCAGTACTACACTTCACTACTTGAGACACACAGTCCTGCATCCTCACATACTGTGGTCTATTAGAGAGATAATCAGTTATCCAATTGACCATACTCTGATGTACTCCAGCATTTTCCATCCTACTTCATAGTAGTGTAGGCTGAATAGTGTTAAATGCACTAGAGAAGTCAAAGAATGTAATTCTGATGGTGCTGTCCGGGGTCTCCAAATGACTTAAAGATTTATGCAAGAGATAGATAAGTGCATCATCTGCCCCAACACCAGTTTTATAAGCAAACTAGTTTATCCTCGGCACCACACAGTACTGGCTTTAAATAGTTTAATACCAGTCTCTCAAAAACCTTCATTAACTGTGCTGTTAAAGGTGGACTCAGTATTATTTCAAATACAATGTTTGAATGTTAGTCGGGCCGATACCAACAAGAAACCTCTAACCAATCAGTATTCGGGGGCGTATGACGGTCGAGGAGAGAGAAAGAGCAAGAGGGAGATTTGAAAAAAAAAAAAAAACTGCAGAACGAGAGATGGGACACAATACAAAAGAGCCTAAAAGAATATCACTGCAATGAAGGTTTATGAGTGAGCAACGATTTAGAACCCGCGTCCATATTAGAAAAGCTTTCCAGCGCTGGTGAGAGCTAAGCAGAAGGGCCTGAAAACAGACGCGGAGGCTTCTTTGATTCCTTATGTAAGTAAAACTGGGTTTTGATTGCCTGGAGCTGCTGTTCTGTTGGCGACTAACAACAAACTCTTGTTTGTATTTACTCTTGTGTACTATACGTTAATTTTTTGTGCTTCCTTGTCGTTCGTTCATCATCTGCGCTTTATTTTTCGTGAAGCATTTTGTTGCACGTCAGCTGTGTTAAACAGACATCCACTCGCATTGCGTATGTAACAGTGGCCAGGTAGTGAGAGTTTTGCAGTTAAACTACAGCACACTGACACCTGCTAGAGAATGAGGTGTTCAGCGTCATTGGTAGTGCTTTCACCTCGCATGACAGCAGCGATCGGGCCGGGGTTCGAGACCGACTCTGAGCAGGGTGGTAGTACTGGAGTGTGAGTTTTGGAGGCGGAGCAATGAAGAGAAGGGTGGGTTTGTTTGGGTTGATTTCAAATATCAACAGTGTTCAACAACGAATTTGAGAAATCGCATACAGCACCTTTAAAGCAATTGGTCTATTGTGCGAAAACTCCGTAGGGTTTGTTAACTTAGGTACAGGTACTACACACGATGTCTTCCTTAAAACGGGTATCCATTACAGACGCAAACTCAAATTAAAAATGTAATGAACTACCCCACAGATCTGATCAGCACAGGCCTTAAGGACTCTAGGATTAATACCATCAGGAACTGGAGTTCCCTTTCAGTCGGTCACGTTCGATGTACGTCAGTAGTGACCGACGAATTGGGATATCGCTAGAGAGCCCTATCAGCTTCGAGTGAACTACAACAGGCCAATGGAGTTGGTGTGCGATATTTGCATAATGCGCACCGCCCCGCCAGGTGGTATAAATAGGGGAGCAGATGCCATCGCACTCTGTCTTTCGCTTCGGAGCCATCTAGTGTGTTCCGGCTTTCAGACTTTGAGTGAATTCTTCAAGCAAAGGAAAAAAAGGAAAATTTACTTCTTGTGTTGGTGTGACGGCACTTCAGCGAGGTCGCGAGCTTCCCAAGGAGCCTGAGCTTAAGCTCTCAACTGCTGTTTTACAGCACAGAATTTCTAATTCCCAGCATTGTGTCTGTTGCGATTTGTGCCTGTTCCTCCGTTGTGTTCGGGGAGTGGTGTACCCAAACACATCGTGACACTCCCTGTGTGCTTCAGCACAAGAGAGCTGAATTTTCCCCTCCTAAAAGAGCTTCACAGACGAACCCTGCGTCTTTTTCAAGATGTCATTTCGTCTGTGCGTTACTGGATGCGGTCGTTCATTCGGCTGGCGCGGTGAGCCGCGTCTCCCATTCCGGGCCTGTAAATTCTCGTCAGGCTTGACAGAGAAAGCTTACAGAGCCTGCGGACAGGCTGCCTCCGCCCTGCATTCCATGGCCCTTTTGCAAGTTCATCAGGCAAAAGCGTTGATGGAAATGCCTCAGGGAGGTCTTGACCAGCAGCCCTCCGGGCGACTAAGGTGACGGCACGTTTTGTTGGTCAGGCGATGGCCACGCTTGTGGTCCAGCAACGCCACCTGTGGCTGACTCTTGCTGATGTGAGGGATACCGACAAATATCGGTTCCTGGACTCCCCCATATCACAGGTCGGCCTTTTCGGCGACGCGGTAGAGAGCTTCGCCCAGCAGTTCTCTGCCGCCCAGAAGCAGGCTGAGGCTATTAAACACGTCCTGCCCCGGCGGTCCGCTGCTGCCTCCACCCCGCCGCCGGCCGCACAGCCTCAGCCCGCTCGTCACCGAGGGCGCCCGCCTGCGTCGTCCTCCGCCCCTGCTAAGATGGCAAAGCAGCAGCCTACACCAGCCAAACAGCAGGGTGCCGGTCGCGGACGCGGCGCCCAGCCCGCTCAGGCCAAGCCAGGTGGCAAGAGGTCGAGGAAGACGCAACCCTGAGACGGGCGACCTGGAGGGGAAGGTTCCTGCTCTTCGGGAGAGGATTCCATCGTCTCTCCCACCCCCGGAGGAGGGCCGGGGGGAATTTGTGAAATTGTCTGTCCCGCCGCTGGAAGAGCCCGTTCTAGTGTCGGCTTGCAATGCCACTCCCGCCCCCTGGGCCGGATACGTGCATTCTTTTACTCCAGTCGAGTTCCCCGCTTGGCGAACCCTGTCGAGTTCCTCCGCCTCCCCCTTCGGCTCGAACATTGCGGAGTGTCTGATGCCAGGCCAAACCTCCGTCACCGACGTTGACGTTTGGCTGGGTTCCACATGTCGCGACCCCTCCACGTGAGTGGTCCCATGTGTGTATTTGTCCACGGTCAACTCCCTACGGCGAGCCCGTGTCTTTCCCTAGCAGAGCCAGCTCTGCTGTCACCTGTCAGATGAGTCTCCCCCTACCCAGGTGGAGCCATCCCAGAGACTCCATATGCGTACTGCCCATGGCCAGTCCATATGTGTACTCTCCACGTAAATTCCTCCCCTACGGGTGGGTAGTGGTCTCCGCAGCGTCCCCTACGGGTTCGCTTCCCCAGTGTAGTCTAGTTTACTTAGTGGGTATGTCGGAACAGCAGTAGACTCTCTCGGCGTAAGCTCGCCCCCTTCCCCGTCCCCCTGGTGCGCCGAGTGGCTAGAGCTTGCGCTGGGCACTGGAAGGGGTTCATACTGTGGCGCTTTATTTGGGATCCCAATTCGTCGGTCACTACTGACGTACGTCGAACGTGACCGACTGAAAGGGAACGTCTCAGTTACGTATGTAACCCTCGTTCCCTGAAGGAGGGAATGGAGACGTACGTCCCGTCGCCACAGTTGCTGTACCCTCGCTGTAGTGCGGACTAGATTGTCTCCTCAGCAAAAAACAGAGTGCGATGGCATCTGCTCCCCTATTTATACCACCTGGCGGGGGCGGTGCGCATTATGCAAATATCGCACGCCAACTCCATTGGCCTGTTGTAGTTCACTCGAAGCTGATAGGGCTCTCTAGTGATATCCCAATTCGTCGGTCACTACTGACGTACGTCTCTGTTCCCTCCTTCAGGGAACGAGGGTTACATACGTAACCGAGACGATTTCTTCATCTTAATTCTCCTTAACCCACTTCTTACTTGTTCAACTGACATAGAAAAACAAGGAACATACTCACAAATGGGAGCAAAGGATGAGTTAGAGCTGGAGGTGAATGTGATGAAGAGCTCTGTGGTTTTCTACCTAGTGAGGACTGTTCAAAAGCATCAGACCCACCATCAAATCTATTAAAAAAAATAAATTAAGGTCATTCACCCACGTCTGACCACCATCGGCAGTATATCCCCTTATGTTATTTCCACGTCCGGACATCATATTTAGATCTTTCCAAACCTCTCTAACATTCTTTTGTTGTAATTTTCGTTCCATTTTTAACTTATAACTCTCTTTTTTTGCTCATCCTTATCACCCACTAAAAACGTCCTCTTTTTCTCGTTTAATAATACTTTCAACTCAGAGGTGACTCAAGGCTTGTTGTTTGAATAACATTTGATCTTTTTAGTAGGTACTGTGTTGTCAACACAAAAATTAATATAATCTGTAATACACTCAGTTAAGCTATCAATATCCTCATCATGTGATTTGCACAAAACCTCCCAATCAGTTGTTTCAAAACAATCCATTAATGCTTCATAGGCAGAATCAGACCATATCTTAACTGTTCTTATTACTGGTGGTTGCCTCATCACAACCGGAACATAAACAGACCTAATGTAAACAAGATTCCGATCCGATTGCCCCAGTGGAGGAAGCGGTGAAGATCTATAAGCTTCTTTCACATTTGCATAAAACAAGTCCAAGGTTTTATTTTCTCTCGTATCACAGTCCACATACTGAGTAAAAGTGGGAAGAGTATTATGTAGAGATGCTCAGTTAAAATCACCAGAGATAGTAATCAGTGAATGAGGATATTTTAACTGCATCCTGGCTGTAACAGTATTAATATATTCACAAGCATTAATGACATTAGCTGACGGAAGGATATACACTGTTATCGTGATCACATAAGAGAATTCTCTTGGCAAATAGTACAGCCTCATTCCCACCGCAAGTAGTTCAATATCCTTATTACAGAGTTTTTCTTTAACCTTGATATGGCCCAGATTGCACCAGCGTTCGTTAATAAACAGTGCCAACCCTCCTCCCTTCCTCTTGCCCATCTCCGTAGCACACCTGTCTGCTCACACAAGATGAAATCCATCCAATGTAGCAGTCGAGAGTGGCGTTCAACCAAGTCTCAGTAAAACACATAAAACTGCATTCTCGAAACTCCCATTGCATTCTTGTTAGTGTCGTAAGCTCCTCCATTTTATTCCCAAGTGACCGGACATTTCCCATAATAATCAGAGGTAAAAATGGTTTATGTCATCTTTTCTTTAGTCAATGCTTTATTCCAGCTCTACACCCCCTTCTCCTCCTTAATTCCACAGGAATCTCCATTTTAGGTACAGATGAGATCGCTATATGCTGAAGTGCCAATAATTGTTCTCTTGAATAAATAATGGAGCGGAAGTTTGGTGCTCCCGACACTGTCCCCAAAGTTCCAATTAAGAACGCCAAAATAAAAATAGTCATAATCCAATGCTTCTTGATACTCTCAAACTTAAGTCCACACATAAACATTCCTCAGACAGTGAAAGAAAGAATTAAAAAGATAAAAGAGATTAAAAACATTAAAAACATTCAGAGCTGCTGCGACAGTCTGCCACATGCACGCCGCCATCTTGCTTAAGCACGTTATTGAAGGGTTATTGGCAAGTTCCCTTAAAGGGATCATGAACTGAGAAATAAAATTTTCCTTGAGCTTTTGATACAGTATCTCACAAAAGTGAGTACACCCCTCAGATTTCAGTAACTATTTTAGTATATCTTCTCAAGGGACAATACTATAGAAGTCAATGTGCTGCTTGTATAGCAGTAGAGATTTACTGTCCTCTAAAAATAACTTAACATACAGCCATTATTGTCTAAATAGCTGGCAACAAAAGTGAGTACACCCTTAGTGATAACAGCTCTACATCTTTTAACCATGCAAAGCCACATGTCCTATTCATCATGTTCATGTTTTTGTCTGCTTGATAGGACAATACAAATTTGTGTATCTTGTATTTAGGGCTGGGCGATATGGCAAAAAAAAAAAATTTAAATTTTTTTTTTTCAGAACGATTGACCAATTCACGATTTCGATTTTTTTTTTTTTACTGTTTAACTAGTCAACTTAAAAACTTAACTACAATATGATTTAAATAACATTCTCTTTATTAACAATCTGGTTAAAAAAGGTTCCATTCCAAGTGCACCACACATGAAGTGATCAACATGGTGTAAATGTAAAACAATTTGTTAAATATCTTTGCAGAAATATGCCTGAAATATGAAGACAAATGTTGTACAAACTTGTCTTAAACACATCCTATATAAATATGAATGATGACAGTTTTGTGTGTCTCAGTGGGAATTAATGGGGCAGATCGACTTACATTAGTAAATTGCCATGGCTATTCCCAAACTATATTGCTATATATTATAATTAATAACTACTGATTCTTACAATGGAATGAATCAATACTGAATTTACTTAAGCTGGACATTGACACCATTTTCTTTAAGAGCTGCTGTGCAGCCAAAAATTATTTACCAATAATTATCACTGTAAAGCTGCTTTGACACAATCTGCATTGTAAAAAGCGCTGTATAAATAAAGGTGACTTGACTTGACTATACTGAGATGAGTGAAATCGACTGAAATACATAATAAATACTGAAATAAAATGTGTTAGCAATTTATTAAACTGCACATTAACATTTAGGCTCTATAATATAACAAATATAATGTGTAAAATGCCATAGAGGTAATATGAATGTTTAGACGCTTCACAGAAATAGATTTATTTTAAAAAGTATATTAAAAAGTATATTAAGTATATTAAAAGTATATTTTTGATCAAATAAATGCAGGATTGATGAGCATGAGACTTCTTTCAAAAACATTATAAATAGTAATGCATCCAATCTTTTGACTGGTACTGTATTTTAAAACATAGGCCTATACAAAATTTTCTTCACATGATGTGCAATAACATGTGCATGTTTTTGTTTGAGATCACAAAAAAACATGTTTTCTGTTAAGAGTGGACATTATATTAACGTTAATGCAATAGCTGATATGATCCTGTTATCAGCATGCTCACAGAGGGTTTTTTTCTTCTTTTATCTCACAGGTTTGAGAATCATAATGACCAGATATTGGCCCACACTGGACTGCATGCATATGATACTGAGATCACTGACTGGAAGCAGGAAAGTTTTTTTTTCTTTTCTTTTTTCCTTCTTTTTTTTCCCTCCATTGCAGAAACACCAAATGCCAGGTATGTGATGTTCACATATATCTTTGAACAGGATTTATTTCCAGGTATAACTGTGTACTCAAAATGTGCCTTTGACTCTCATTTATGTAGTTAACTATATTTTAAATAAACTTAAAACAAAAAATGATATATGTCTTTTGTCATTGCATTTTGTCTTTCTTAGTTGACCCAGTCACATTCCTGACCTAATGGCTCATTATGCAGCTCATTAGGGGCAGGGTCTTAATCTCCTCAGGTGTGAATCACAGCATTATTCATGAAGATTCACGCCTCTTCGCATACAGGCTCCCTAAACAAGTGTCTTAGAAATTTAAAATCAATACATTGTTTTTTGTGTCCGAGTAGGCAGGATAATTTCCACATCATTTTGAAGCAAAAACTCTAGACTAAAATATACAATCCCAAAAATCTTGTGAAAAAACATTTAGTATCCATTTTGAGGCCTTATTTCAGTGACTTTTTTTTTTTTTTTTTTTTTTCAAAAACCACGCATATACGTAATACTCTCAAAAATACAAACATGTACATGCTTGTTGCTCACATATTATTGTAGCCTAGTTTGTGTTGAATACAGTGTGTAAGGATCGGCCCTATCGGTCGATTTTACATGGATTAAAATTAGGGTCAGATTATACTGTGTGAGAGGTTATGAGTGTTTAAAAAGATGAGACAGACAACATAAATGAATAAATAAAATGTATTTACAATATTCACACGGAACTTAAAACAACACAATAAAACTAGAAAAACTTAGGCTGTTAAAAGTGTGGAGTCCTTTGCACCATACCCTAAAACAGTCCTTAAGAGTCCTAGTAGCGTGCTGAAAGTCCCAATGTGAAAGTGTCCACCGGTGTATATACAAAGTCCACAGAAGTGATAATCCAATGGAAGTGATGTGGTGTGCTGGAATGGTAAATCCTTAATAACAACTCCGCAATCCAGCTTGTGGTCTTTGATTAATGACCCAGTTTGTTTGCCATGCTGCCTCCTTTATACTGATCTGATCACATGACAGGAATCAGGAAGTAAGCCTGACAGGCAGACCCAGACTCATTTAAAGACATACACACATTTAAACCAATAAGAGGAAAAATGGACTAAAAAACATGTAAACCGATTAAAACTTTATTATACATAAAAACCCAGTTTAAGCCCAGCAAATGACTCGTCCTGGAATGTGCCTATTTATGACGTGATAGGTGAAAGACCTCCTCTACAGAGGAAAATCAACACCTACTTCATTGCAAATTTGGCCCTGCCCACTGGGGAAGATGAGGAAGAGAGAAGAGCACAGGAACTCACTGGACTAAAAATAACACCTTCTAAAAGATCCTAATGCTAGGAATGTGGTTATTTTGTGTCTCAGTTGAACATTATTTATTTTTTATGCAGTACATTTCACTGTCGATTCTTTGGTAAATCAGTCGCAATTTTGGAGCAGGCCTTGCAAACAGACATTTACGACAACGCAACGACATGTAAGTAACTGTTTTAATTCTAATACCTGATCTGTGACCAGTGATTTCTAATTTGTAATGATTCATGTACATTTAGATGTTGTTTGTCTATGTGCCAGTAAATCAAACCAGTGATGACTTAAGTCAACTTCACAGTTAGTGTGAAGAAATCGAGTTGCAATGACGAGATCGCTGCATTAATGTGCTCAATGTCTATCTGTGATCGGCTACATGCTCATCACTGCAACCTTTCTGCCACGATCTAAATATGCCGCCATAGATCTAAATATAATCAACACTTTACATGATTAGTTAACCTTGAGAGCTGTAATAGTAAAAACATGCTAAAAGTTTTAAAAGAGAGTTAAACATGTAATACTTAGCTATTTCATATGCAAAGATGTTAGCCAATCACAGCAGTGGGTGTTTACACTGAAGTCTTTCAGCAGACATGTCCCTTAATACAGAGCGTTCAAATAAAAGGGCTAAAATCAGGGTAGGAAAATTGCCTTTTATTTCTAAATTATGTAAAAATCATACTAACAGTATAAGTGCACCACAGGAAACATTCTAAAACAATGCAGTTCATGACCCCTTTAATCGAAACTTGCAGCCAAAATCTCTTTGGTCACTCCAGACAATTTTCTAAATTATACTCTGATGGCTTTCGGGCTGCGGAATGCACCAGCAACTTTCCAGCGTTTAATGAACACCAAATTGGCTGTGTTATCTCTTGATGTTAATCCTCAGAGCCTGGTGAACGCGCCGGCATGTTCTGCTGGATATTTTCTTCATGACAGCAGAAACAACTTAAAATACTCCGTCATTTGTGGCCCTACAGATTCGTGTAAGACATCATTATAAAATATAAAGGGTCTACTTTTATTTGTGTACGCTCACAATAACAACAAAACCTTGTGTTTTTGTAAAATAAAGAAAATATGTGTGCTTTCAGCTGTCTCTGTCTCCGCGAGAAACTTTATGAAACATCTGAATAATGAACTGAAACTTAGCCAATACTTATCACACAGACATGAGAGATATGTCTTTAGAAAGCTTGAAGTGTCAAATATTCTCTGTTCATGTAATCCGTATGAAAACAACAAGAGGTACAATCTTCCCTGCCTGACCTCAATATCTGTAATGTGACCATACCCACGCACAGTGCAGCCTTTGATACGCAAATCGTCCATGTACAAGGCAAGCTAACCTGCAAACGCCCCCATCACCTCAAAACAATGCATCAGCTTCATCATTCATTTGCTTTTTGCCAAGTTTTGAAGATGCGCTGTGAGTTTACCTTGAATTTACCTCAGAAGAAGAACACCATATAAAATGTAACATGTTAGAATGTTTAGACAGTGTTTACTGTGAAATATCGCGTCCGTGAATATCTGCTCAAACGTATATGTTTATATTGTGCCAAGTAAACAATAATATTTCATAGAGTAAATGGTCTCTTTGCATGTGTATTTGAAAAGCAAAACGCACTCACTTCATAACGGCATAAGTTTTTGAAATAATTTTTATTTGGGATCTGAAATGGCTTCTTATCACAGAATGAGGCAGACACAGAACTGACTCCAGTCTATTTAAGTGAGAGAAATTCACAAATCTGTTACTGTGAGAGAAATTCATTAGTCTTGATCCAGTGAGTGAAATTTACCAGTCTGTTCCAGTAAGAGAAACTGCCCAGTCTGTTCCTGTGAGAGAAATTCCTCAGTCTGTTCAAGTGAGAGAAATTCACCAGTCTGTTCCAATGAGAGAAAAATCATCCAACTATTCCAGTGAAGAGATTCACCAGTCTGTTCCAGTGAGAGAAATTCACAAGTCCATTCCAGTAAGAGAAATTCCTGAATCCTCTCCAGCAACCCTCTACAATGTGAGTAAAACACTTGCATATGCGACTAAATCTTTACTCTGGGCGACTAAATAATGTCTATCATTAGCCATTGGCAAATAAATTCTTAGATTTTACTCACCAGTGTGTGTGTTAGAGGCTAAGTATAAGTTTAGCATAGATAATTTTTCACTCGCTGAACACTGACTGAGCGAGAGAGAGAGAGAGAGAGTGTGAGAATCATACCATGCAGAATCGACGCACTACATGTAAATAATATTCTTTGATGTATTTTCCTGTCAAAATAAGTGAGTTCATTTGGAATTAATCAGCTTTTAAGAACAAGCAGAAGAGATGCCGGTTTCTCTGGTAGTGGGCGGAACTAATGCGCAAATGGCAATTTCATTAGTTTGCACTCACCTATTACCGTCCCTGTTTTGATTTCAGCAAATCAGGTTCACGCTGACAACATGATTAATATTCATGAACCCAGCAGCTCATCAATCCTTAGTGTGTTGTATATTGTTGTTAGTAGTAGAATTAGTAGTAGTGCTATTATCTTTTAATAATATTATCTATTACTATTACTATCTATTTTTTTTTACAGAAACAATGAATGACCAAGAATATCTTAAGCACCAACTACCAGTCCTAAGTTGAGTTAAAATGACAAATATGCATTCATTCATGGTTACCAAGTTTTAACTGATGTTAAGAGTGTATGTCCATATATTTAAAAAGCTGTGGCATTTTAAAAAGATAAGCTGATTAGGTGGAATCATATTATATATATATATATATATATATATACATACACACACACACACACACACATATATATATACATATATACATACACATACACACACATACATATACACACACCTATCAGGCATAACATTATGACCACTAACAGGTGAAGTGAATAACATTGATTATCTCTTCATCACGACACCTGTTATTGGGTGGGATATATTAGGCAGCAAGTGAACATTTTGTACTCAAAGTTGATGTGTTAGAAGCAGGACAAATGGGCAAACGTAATGATTTGAGCGAGTTTGACAAGTGCCAAATTGTGATGGCTAGACGACTGGGTCAGTGCATGTCCAAAACTCTTGTGGGGTGTTCCCGATCTGCAGTGGTCCAAGGTAGGAACAGTGGTGAACTGGCGACAGGGTCATGGCTCATTGATGCACGTGGGGAGCGAAGGCTGGCCCATGTGGTCCGATCCAATAGACGAGCTACTGTAGTTCAAGCTACTAGTAGAGCTACTGACCAGTCAGGGTGCCCATGCTGACCCCTGTCCACCGCCGAAAGCACCAACAGTGGGTATGTGAGCATCAGAACTGGACCACGGATCAATGGAAGAAGGTGGTCTGATCTGATGAATTATGTTTTCTTTTACATCACGTGAATGGCCGGGTGCGAGTACGTCATTTACCTAGGGAACACATGGCACCAGGATGCACTATGGGAACGGTATTCCCTGGTGGCCGTGGCCTCTTTCAGCAGGATAATGCACCCTGCCACAAAGCAAAAATGGTTCAGGGATGGTTTGAGGAGCACAACAACTTGTTTGAGGTGTTGACTTAGCCTCCAAATTTCCCAGATCTCAATCTAATCGAGCATCTGTGGGATGTGCTGAACAAGCAAGTCCAATTCATGGAGGCCCCACCTCACAACTTACAGGACTTAAAGGATCTGCTGCTAACATCATGGTGCCAGATACCACAGCACACCTTCAGGGGTCTAGTAGAGTCCATGCCTCGACAGGTCAGGGCTGTTTTGGCAGCAAAAGGGGGACCAACACAATATTAGGAAGGTGGTCATGTTATGCCTGATTGTTGTATGTGTATATGTATGTATGTATGTGTGTATATATATATATATATATATGTGTGTGTGTGTGTGTGTGTGTGTGACAGACAGACAGACAGACGCACGCATACCCGAAACAACGCAGGAAAACTCGGAAGAGACCATTAAAGATTTTATGCACTCCACTTTAAAACTAACCATGGCAACCGTCAATACAATCTCCTTTCATCGTGTAAGCGAATTAAATAAACTCGGTCTACTCGGTCAAATAAACTCAGATCACAAATGACCTCGTCCAATAGTAGTAAAATTTGAACATTACAAACAAAGAATTAGTGAAAAATTAAGGACGGGAATTGCGAGGCACACATTTCGGGATAAATGACCAGTTTCCTCGAGAAATCCAAGAACGACGGAAAAAACTGATCCCGATAATGAAGCAACAACGGAAAGAAGGTAAACAAGCGATTCTCAATATAGACAAACTGTATGTAAATGGACAACTTTACAGAAGCACTGACATTACCTGGATTTAAAACGTGACAGTGCAAGACCAACATGCTGCCAAATCAAAAGTTTATGAAAAAAAAGCCTATGTCCGCACGTCATACTTTATAAATAAATGTTCTCTATATACTCCACTTATTTCACTTTATTTTTTCAATCGTCTAAACTTTAAGTATTAAATGTCATCATTCTAATTTGTCTACCACAGCATATAACGGTACTAAAAGATCTCTACTTAAAGCACACAGGAAAAGCAAAATAAAAAATTAGCAATACTAAAAGAAGGTTAAAAAAAAATTAAAAAAAATAGTTGGAATGTATGGGGCATTACTTCAATCAAAAAAGCAAAAATATTAAATCACCTCAAAAAATTAAATGCTGACATATGTCTCCTACAAGAAACTCAACTAACAGATTCTTAATGCCTCGCCGCGTTACCGACTAGGTAGAACAATTCTCCCGACGATGATAGATAGATTCACAAATAACCTGCCTGATCTGTCTCAGCTGCTCAGTGTACCCAAACACACAAATGAACTTAAGGAAATGACTAGCAGTATAGTAGGGCACCATTTTCTCTAGTACATTAGATACTGTTGCACCCATCAGATTAAAAAAGGTTAGAGAGAAAAATACTGCACCATGGTACAACAGTATTACTCACGCCATAAAGAGAAAAACTCAATCTAGAGCGCAAATGGTGACAAACCCATTTAGAGGTCGTTAGAATTGCGTGGAAAGAGAGCACTTCCCGTTAAGCTGCCAGGGCCGAACATCTCTGCAAACTCACAGAAAATAACCAAAACAATCCAAGGTTCTTGTGGCTAGATTAACAAATAAAAAGACATCACAAGAACAGAATATTCCAGTACAGTTTAGTAGTAATGATTTCATGAATTTCTTCACTGAGAAAATCGAAAGCATCAGAAATACAATTATAAATATACAACCTTCAACAGCATTTTATGATCCAGCGTCAGTTATTGCCCCTCATGAACAGTTGCAGTGCTTTGCAACTATAGGACAGGAAGAGTTAAATAAACTTATTGCGCAGGGCTCTAGAGTGCGACCTAATTTCTCAATGGTGAGACTAAAAAAAAAAGTGAGGTTGCACCGGTACGACCAGTCGTTCGAGTCTCTGCGACTCTGAAAGTCTCCCTGTGGTTCAACAACAGACACACATTATAGCCCATAGCGTGGTCTAAACCAATCAGAGATAGTGAAGGGCGGACCCCCCCTCTGATTGGCCATGGTCCAGATATTCCTGTACATGTGTGTTACGCCTGAGAATAAACAGAAAGAAATAATCACGAGATGAGACGTTTCCTTAGTGATGGCATTTACTCGTATCTTTTTATGTTAAACACACTTAACTCATATTCACAACAGGTTGGTCACAGTAATGCATCTACTTCCTTTGTGTTGCAAATAATTAACTTATAACCATACGCAAAGTTTCCTTAAACATTTCTCATTCTTTTTCTTACTATCAGTAAATAAAACATGAAGGCAGTTGAGTATACTCGTACCAAAACTCGTAAACAGTTACAAAAATAAACGGTATGAAACATAATACAATATATAGATTAATACAATAATACAATACTTTTAGTTTTTTCACAAGGCGAAAATCATATTAACGTTACACAGCCATGCTTTAGACCCAGCTACCATGTGCTCCGCTCGTGTGCACGCACTTACAAATTTAATGAAACTTTTACTCTTTTTCAGCTATTACATACACATGTCCTCAACATTCAAACTCGTTTTCGAACTGCATTATAATCACTTTAGTGATCCGATACCTGAGAATAAACAGGGAGAAATAATCACGAGATGATGAGACGTTTCCTCAGTGATGGCATTTACTCGTATGAGCAGCCCTCGCAATCTCACCTGAGAACGTTCGCCTGTATGGAGAAACTTTCGCGGTACCGTCTGAGAAAGCGAGACATGAGCAATCGATCTCAGATTAACAGATCTACTACAAACATTACTATAATAAAGAATTGATCTCAGACTAACGGCTCTTTTATAAACATTACAAAAATAAAACAATGAAACGATTAATTTGACTATTTCCCCATTCCATTCTCATCTCTTTTAACCACAAACAATGTTAAAATGAAAGTTACTTTGTATATTGAACAGAACTATGACCGTATTAACTGTCCCAATGTTAATCACTGCTGAATAGTGATGAATACTATGAATATTATGAATACTCAGTGTGATGAATACCATGGATACTATCCATTAAACTTCAGCTCAGTGAAGCACTTTAAGCACTAACACTTTTTCAGTAAGTTACCTTTCTTGTAGAATTGTGCTTGAAATAAAGAACTTTATGTTGTCCAGATTGTTAGTTAATCATTTACAAGTCAATATTGCCTATGTCGCTGGACAGCGATTTAAAAAAAAAAAAAAAAAAAAGTGAACTTGTAAATCTTCGGTGTTAAATGCGATGCGGTCGAAAATTTGGGTGCACCTAACTTTTTGCACTGGTTGCACTGGTGCGCCTAACTTTTTTTCTTAGGTGCACCAGTGCAACCAGTGCAAAAAGTTAGTCTAGAGCCCTGTTGCGTCAAAACCAACAACATGTTTATTAGATCCAAAACTCACTAAACTGCTGAAAGAATTGTTACCTGTAGCAGAAGAGTCTCTTCTAAATATTATTAACTCATCTTTATCTCTGAGTCATGTCCCAAGACTGTTCAAGATGGCAGTTATTAAGCCTCTCATTAAGAAACCACAATTAGATCCAAATGTATTAGCAAATTATAGACACATCTCAAATCTTCCATTTATGTCTAAAATATTAGAAAAAGTTGTGTCGTACCTATCAGACAGTTACCATTTTGTATATTTAAACAGGGAAAAATCTAAGATAACATCAGTAAATTATGGATTGCCACAAGGATCTGTGTTAGGCCCTCTGCCATTTTCAATATATATGCTGCCACTCTGTAATATTATAAGAAAATAGGGAATTAGTTTCCACTGCTATGCCGATGATACTCAGTTACATATTTCAACACGACCAGATGAAATCGTACTCGGTTACTAACGTAACCTCGGTTCCCTTAGATACGGAACGGAGTACTGCGTCGTCTGCCGTTTTAGGCAAGACGCAATGGGGAAACTCCTGTTTTCACCGATTTTTTAATCATGCAGTGAAAACTGCATGACCATTGGTTCGTGGAGTTTAAGAAAACCAAAACCAGGTCCCATGTGGGAACTGTGCGGGGGCAGGGAGGGTTCAGCCTCCTAGCCCCTTTTAGGAAACGAACAACAAGGTTGTTTTTCCCTATCAACTGTCCCGCTATGGGAGCATGGGAGGCCGCTATAGCTACGACATAGATTTTAAGGGTAGAGGGAGAACGGCCCCTATCCATTAAGTCCTGAAGGAAAGACAATATCAGAGATATGTCAAGTAAATGGGTCTTTGTCCCGGGCTGTACACCAGGCAGCAAAGACTGACCATTTTAGGGAGTAGAGACTTCTCGTTGATGGAGCTCTGGCTTGTGAGATAGTGTACAGGACATCTTCAGGGAGGTCCGAAAGGCTCCCGTCTAGAAGCCATACATGGAGATCCCACAGCTCGGGTTTGGGGTGCCAAATCGTCCCTCGCGCTTAGGAGAGGATGTCTCGTCTCAGGGGAATCGGCCATGGCTCCATGGATGCCAGCTGAGACAGGTCCGAGAACCATGGTTGGCTCCTCCATAGGGGAACCACCAGGAAGACTTTGTGGGCACCTTCCCTGATTTGTCTGATAACCTGGGGAATCAGAGCGACCGGGGGAAAAGCGTACAGGAAGGTTGTTCCGGGACAACACGTCCGCCCCTTTGTTCAGTATGCCCTGAATATGCGCTGCTCTGAGTGAGAGCAGGCTGTGCTGGGCCCACTCTAGGATGGATCTTGCTAGAGTAAAAAGGGGCTTGGATGAGAGCCCACCCTGCTGATTTATGAAGGACACCACTGTCATATTGTCTGATCTGACCATCCCCCCAAGAGAGGGAGGAAGGATTGGATAGCTAGATACACCGCCATCATTTCCAGGCGGTTGATATGAAGCTCGCTCTCTTGGCTCGTTTAAGCACCGAAGGCTGGGTGACCGTCACACAGAGCTCCCCAGCCCATTTTGGAAGTGTCTGTGAAAACGACTTTCCTCTTGCACATCGTTCCTATAGCCACGCCCTGCTCGAACCAGCAGGGGTTCATCCAAGGAGCCAGGGTTGCAACGCACGACTGATTCACTTTGAGCGAGCAGCGACCATGCTGCCAGGCTTGGGGCTAGACCCACGGTTTCAGCCAGAACTGTAGTGGGCGCATATGAAGCAGGTCCAACTGCAGGGCTGGTGATGCTGAGCCCATGAGACCTAGCATCCTCAAACGTTCTGAGCGGCAGAGAGGATCCGGACGTAAAAAAGTTTTCGCGAGCTGCTGAACGGCCAGGGATCGCTCTGATGAGACTACGGCCCTGATGCAGGTCGAGTCGAGAATAATCCCCAGGAACAAGATACGTTGGCTGGGAGATAAAGAGCTCTTTGGAAAATTGACCCTAAGCCCCAAGCACTCTCAGTGGCTGAGGAGAGTTTTCCAGCCTGTGTGCCACTAGCTCCGCCTCCGACTGGGCCAGAATGAGCCAGTCGTCGAGGTAGTTGAGTATACGTATGCCCATCTGCCTCAGAGGGGAGAGGGCCACGTCCATGCACTTCGTAAAAGTACGGGGAGCCAGAGACAGCCCGAACAGAAGGACCGTGTATTGATACGCCACACCCCTTCAAAGGCGAATCTCAAGAATCGTCTGTGATGGGGGGCTATCTGGATGTCAAAGTAAGCATCCTTCAGATCCAGGGAAAAGAACCAGTTTCCTGGGAAAATCTGCGAGAAGATCTGTTTCAAAGTGATCATTTTGAACGAGCGCTTTATTAGGGCCCGATTCAGATATCTGAGGTCAAGGATGGGTCTGAGACAGCCATCCTTCTTGGGAACGAGGAAGTATCGGCTGTAGAAACCTGATTCACTCAGAGCCGGGGGAACCATTTCTATGGCTCCTTTTGCCAGCATAGCGTTCACTTCAGCGCGTAGGACATGCATGTCCCTGCTCTCTACTGAGGTTTGGACCACTCCGTTGAATAACGGGGCCCGCTGAGCGAACTGGAGTACATAACCTCGTTTTACTATGTTTAGTACCCAAGTTGACACTCCGGGGATGGCCTGCCAGGCCTCGGCCCGGGTGGCAAGAGGCTGGATTGGTTCGAGCACCAAGTCGCTGTGAGGAACTGTGGTGCACATAAGGGGTGGAAGAGGAAATTTGCTCTCTTTTTGAGAATGTTTGTTTTTTATTATGTCCGCTATAACAGCGGTGCACTGCCAGGGCGTTTGAACAGGCTCTGTGCAGGCAGAAAACACATTTTTTTGAGTGACGGGAAAACTGATTGAGGCATCTTGGAGGGTGGTCTGGCCGCGACGGGACTTAGCCTTCTCCTCTTCCTTATCTGGGTATCAGGCCGACTTCTGAGGCGCGGGGTACAGCACTATCCTGGGCCGGGGTCCTTGTCACTTTGGAGGGGGGTGGCGCCTAGCAGAACGTGAGCGCTGTCTGTACTTAGGCCATGGCGCAGGCTGAGCAGCGAATGGCACAGATTTAGGAGGCTGCTGTGTTGGCGCAGGCTTTGGGCAGCTTGAAGTGGAGGAGCTGAAGCGCTTTGGCAAGAAGTGTCGCATTGCCTGGGACGACTTCTGTGCCGCTGTGAAGCGTTCAGCAAAACCATCAACTGCAGGGCCAAAGAGACCAGTGGGCGAGACAGGCGAGTCAAGGAAGACGGCTTTGTCCGTGTCCTTTATCTCCGTCAAATTTAGCCACATGTGGCACTCCAGCACCACCAGGCTGGCCATCGAACGCCTAATCACCTGGGCCGTGGTCTTAGTGGCTCGCAGGGCCAGGTCTGTGGCGCAGCGCAGCTCCTTGAAGGCAGGCGAGTCCTGCCCAGGCTGGTCCAGGTCACGCAGAAGTTTGGCCTGGTAAACCTGCAACACCGCCATTGAGTGCAGGGTGGAAGCTGCTTGGCCAGCCGAGGTGTATGCCCGTCCAGCGAGTGTCGACGTGGTGCGACACAGCTTGGATGGATGGGTGACCTTGGTTTTCCAGCCAATGGCGGCAGACGGACTCAGGTGTGCGGCCACAGCTTCATCCAGAGGCAGCAGTTTGTCATAACCCTTCTGCTCTGTGCCGTCAACCGAGGTGAGAGCGTGAGAGGCGGGCAGAGTACGGCGCGCACCACTCCAAGCCGATTTCTTCAACGGCCTTAGAGAGCACGTGAACAAGCTCGGAGTCGATGGAAGCCCTGGCATCGATCAGCTCAAGAGATGGCAAGGGGGCGGAATCAAGGTGTGAGTCGGGCCAATCCTCAGCATCCGAGGCCGCTAGGGACATGCTGTCATCCAGCGGCTCTTCGTCAGATCCCCCGAACGAGACCAGGTCACTCACGATGGCAGAGGGGCGTTGGTCCGGGCGGGAGAAGTGGACGGGGGAAGTGAGGCATGCGGGACCTGAGCCGACGTGAGCTCACTTCCATCCGAGCGCTGAGATCCTTTGCACCACTTTTTTTTCCTCACAGGCTCCTGGGAGAAAGAAAATGGGAGGGCGCAAGGGGTGGAGTCGCGTTCTGAAAAGAACGCTATCCGCGAGCGCAAAGAGACAAGACTCATACTCTCGCAATGAGCAGGTCGATTCAGTGAGCGCGGCTTCGGCGTGGGACTTGCCGAGGCATCACATGCACTCGCTGTGCCCGTCATCAGCGTGCAGAGGGGCTCTGCGCGTGCCACAATCATAGCGCGACATTTGAAACAACGCCGCAGGAAATTTGCTCAATGAAAAATGCTCTTTCAGCTTCCAACTGCGGTCGCAGAAGGAAGAACACCATAAGCACGCGCTCGGCACTGTGGGCAGCTTGGGCGCGAAGCGCTGACCAGGCTGCTTGAGAGCGGCGTGGATTACAGAGCTGCTTGAGAGCGGCGAACTGATCCAGCTGCTGATGAGGCGGCGCGCTGATCGGGCTGCACAAGAGCGGCGAGCTGGCAGAGCGGCGAGCTGAAAGTGAAAGTAAAAGATGCTCGAGAGCGGCGAGGAGAGGCGGAGGAGAGGCGAGCTGATCTTGCTGCTGCAGAGCGGCGAGCTGATCAGCGGCGAATTCCAGCTGCTTGCAGGAAGAAGGCGGCTTCAAGTCTCGGGATCAACGAAGAGATGTTATCTGCGTCGCTGAAGGAGAATGAACCAGTTTGCCAAGGCGAGACGGCCACTTATATAGCCCGAGATCCTGCCCATTTTGGCGGGCTCGCTCGCCATTGGTTCGTTTTCTTAAACTCCACGAACCAATGGTCGTGCAGTTTTCACTGCACGATTAAAAAAAAGCTTCAGAATTGGTGAAAACAGGAGTTTCCCCGTTGCGTCTTGCCTAAAACGGCAGACGACGCAGTACGGAGTGTAGTATCGAAAGGGAACTCTAAATTATCCAAATTGGCAGAGTGTGTTAAAGATATAAAACATTGGATGACCAGTAATTTTCTTCTATTAATTTCAGACAAGACTGAGGTATTACTTTTTGGACCAAAAACCTGCACACAGAATCTCTTAAGACTACAATTTGCATTTAGAAGGATGTACTGCTACTTCATCCTCTACAATTAAAGACCTGGGTATTATATTAGACAGCAACTTGTTCTTTGAAAATCATATTTCATGCGTTACAAAAACAGCCTTCTTCCACCTCAGAAACATTGCTAAGCTACAGAATATGTTATCTGTTTCTGATATAGAAAAATTAGTTCATGCATTCATGACGTCAAGACTAGATTACTGCAATGCATTACTAGCTGGTTGTCCTGCATCCTCAATAAACAAGCTACAATTAGTCCAAAATGCAGCTGCTAGAGTTCTTACCAGGTCAAGAAAATATGATCATATAACACCAATTTTATCATCTCTACACTGGTTACCTATTAAGTTCCGTATCAGTTATAAAGTATTGTTACTGACCTATAAGGCACTAAATGGTTTAGCTCCTGTGTATTTAAATAATCTTCTATCGCCCTACAATCCATCACGCTCTTTAAGATCACAAAACTCTGGACTTCTGGTTGTACCTAGGATATCTACGTCCACTAAAGGAGGGAGAACGTTTTTACATTTGGCTCCTAAACTCTGGAATAGCCTTTCTGATAATGTTCGGGGCTCAGACTCACCCAGTTTAAATCTAGATTAAAGACGCATCTCTTTAGCCAAGCATTTACATGAAAAAATATCTCTAATGCTGTAAATTATACAGGGAACCACAGCTGGTACATCATTATAATATTAAAAATTAGCCTAATTGATTTGTAAGCTACTTACATATAAATTACACATAAAGAAGTTTTTATAATAACTTTATAATAAATTTTTAATGACAATTATGTTTCTACTCATTTTTTATGTAACGTTAGGCCTAAACATTTAAATGGTGGTTGTCATAAAATGGATTTATACAATCAATATTGAAGCACATACAATATTGAAGCACATTAAGTACAAATACAATGAATATGCAATAGCCTATAGTGCAAAATGCTCCTCTCTAATTTCATTTTTGTAGCTGACTAATGAGTTTTTGGACATTGAACAGCTTGAACAGGTAAATGTGATGGTAAATGAAATGTGACATTTTTACAAGCTATTTTATTGACGACTTTCCACGGTTGAAACCCTGATTAAATCGACTCCATGTGGCATAATACGGATTTCGGTAAGTTGTACTTATCTTTCAACATACCTGAGGATGTTCATTCATGTTTATTTCGTGTTGTAACTAGTAAAGCGGAAGAGATGTTCGGTTACCGTGCGCTCTGTGTGAACTGAAGCGCTACAGCGATCTGTCACACCACAGAGCGTCAAGAAAAATCGTGACACCTCGAGAGACGTCTATGGTCTCACTCCAGTCTATGGGAAAGTAGCCCATTTTCGATTCTTGTGAGGTTTATTGTGCTTTTCACCCCAATCTCACCCTGAGTTAGTAGGACTCGGTTGCAGCTGGATCTCTCAACCACACAATTTTCCAAGACCCACTCCATTCAACTTCTGATTGGCTAGCAATGTTAGTTTGGTTGAAAGTGAAAGCTGTGTTCCTCTCATACCATTTGTAGGTGAACTCATGAAACCGAACGTAATATAATTTTTTTTTTTTTTTTTAAATGTAGGTCTCTCTGAGATCCGGCATGGTGCTGGAAAACTTTAAGCCCTGACACTAGTGAAAACATTAATCAACCTTAGTGAAATTCATATTACTGAAAAAGACTCTTACAAACACTAGTGAAAACATTGATCAACCTCAGTGAAATTTATTCACACATTTATTCATCATTATTCATTCAAATTTATTCATTATGAAATGACAAAAGATTTCAGTAGTTGATGAGAGCTAATTTCACTTGCAAATGAAGCTGTAGCCGTACTTCCGTTTAACTTGACACGTGTCTCACAAACTCATTTAGGCAATGGCCCAGTTGTATAGGAAGCCAAACTATAGGAAGCCATTCACACTGAAAGTGGGATGAAACCACGTGCTGTTACAGAACTGTTACAACTAACCGCCATTGCCTAAAGAGTTTGAGAGATGCGCTAAATTAAGCGGAAGTGCGGCCACAGCTTCCTTTTCAAGTGAAATTAGCTCTCATCATCAACTGAAATCTTTTCTCATTTCAGTAATGCATATGAATGAATTTCACTGAGGTTGATCAATTTTTTCACTAGTGTTTGCAAGAGTCTTTTTCAGTAATATGTACAAATGAATTTCACTGAGGTTGATCAATGTTTTCACTAGTGTTTGTAAGAGGCTTTTTCAGTAATGCGTATGAATGAATTTGAGGTTGATCAATGTTTTTCGTTTCACTAATGTTTGTAAGAGGCTTTTCAATAATTATGGCCTACACGGCCCCTCATACCTTTCTACAAAAGCACTTACTGTAAATTATATGATCACAGATCATAACCTAGGTGTGTTGTGTTTGACAGAAACTTGGCTAAAACTAGATGATTACATTACTTTAAATGAGCCTACCCCCAAGATTACTCTTATAAACATGAGCCTTGTCTAAAAAGGCAAAAGGGGGAGGTGTTGCTGTAATTTATACTAATATTTTCAGTATTACTCAGAGGTCTAGTTTTAAGTATAATTATTTTGAAGTGATGATGCTTTATTTAACACTATCTTGTGTGATAAATGCTGTTTGACATTTGTACTGGCTGCTGTATACAGGCCACCAGGACATCATACAGACTTCAAAGAATTTGCTGATTTTCTATCAGAGTTAGTATTGACTGCAGATAAAGTCTTAATTGTTGGTGATTTTAATATCCATGTAGATAAGGAAAAATATGCATTGGAATTGGCATTTATAGTCATAATCATACTTTAGATCTAATATTGTCACATGGAATCGAGCAATGACATCCCAGATCATGATCTAGTCTTTTGTATACTCTATTTAGCCAAGGCTGCAAAAACAACTCCCTGTTACAAATATGGAAGAACTATCACTTCTACCACTAAAGATTGCTTTGTAAATAATCATCCTGATCAGATTCAACTCCTCAGCATACCAGATATCTTAGAAGAACTCGAAGTTGCATCAGAAACTATTCACTCTTTTCCAGCACTTTAGACACGGTTGCTTCTTTCCGCTTAAAGAAGATTAAGGAAAGTAGTCTGACTCCGTGGTACAACAAACACACTCGTGCCCTCAAGAGAGCAGACCGAAAAATGGAGCGCAGCTGGAAGAAAACAAAACTAGAGGTATTTTGCATTTAGTGTTACTGCATACAGAAAGGCCTTAGAAACCACTAATCTGCTTACTTTTCAACTCTGTTAGAAGAGAACGTATTTATTTTGTACAGTGGCTAAATTAACAAGAAACAACTTCAACTTGAGACGTTTCCAAACACAAGGCTCAAAATTGCGACTATGTTGGTTGCATATACTCCCTAAATTTAATGTGTGCGACCTCAATATATATTTGGGAGCATTTGTGCAAGTGCAAATAATTGTTGAGGTGCGACCTGTTTTCATTTCTCTACAAAACGTTCGCTAATTACTGCACAGCATGTGCCTGCTGTGAGCTGATACAGTAACCAGTCCACCGTTCTATCACATAACTGATTAAACTTCATCTTTACTGTAGGGTCTGGAGAGGATCAAGATCATCAAACCAACTTTGAATTCCAAGGGCTTTTAACCTCTTGAACTTCTCATGTAAATCTCACATTAGACTCCGGCCTGGCTGAAGTTTATTGCCCACTCGACAGCTTTGTTGCGAGGTGTAAGACAACTCAGATATCCACAAAACTCTCCCTTTTTGTCCTCTTTTAAGATCTTAATCAACTTAGATCAAGTTACCCAAACCAGGCCTGAATTCCAGACGTCATTGAAAACCCCAATACACGTCACACACACACACACACACACACACACGCACACACACACACACACACACACACAGAGAGAGACTCTTTTAATGCAACTTACAAGTTAACCATTCTTTGTAGAAAGTATATGGTGTATCCCTTATGTATGCATGTCCCCATGTGTAATTAGCCTAGTTGTGATTTTTAGTTATTCTACAATAAGTTTAAATCCTTGTAATCATATGTGTGTTTTCTTATGTTATTCCACCCTAACATGTTTAATCTTGATTTAACCCTCTCAGGATGCTTGAACCAACTATGTATGCTATGTTACTGAAAAATGTTTTATTCTACTTTTAAAGTACTTTTGAGGAAAACGTACCCAGATCCAACACTTCATAAACTATGCAAATTAGGCCATAAAACCAGACAAAGAAGCTTTTTCCCGCTTTGAAATCCACACTGGCTATTGGCCGGTCCAACCCGGGAGGAGTGTAGCTGTTTTTTGCTATATAAAACCAACACGAGCGCCTCAGAGTTCATCTGTTCTTCTGATCTTCCGAGAGCAGGCTCTCGGAAAGGAGGGATTTAGAGAGACTGATTCATCCATCGAGACGTTTGACAATCATTGAACAATGTGGTGATATGCAATGTATATTATGAGAAAATGAAAGTGTTTTTTGACCTTGGATGCATGTAAACCTGTTGTAGGAGACCCTCTGGGGTCTGAGTAAGTTTTGGCATGCCCTGACATTTGTGCTTTTTTCAGTTGTTCATAAACATTAATGGAAAAGGTGTCATTACACTGTATTCAGCACAAACTAGGCTACCATAATATGTGAGGAACATGTATGTATATGTTTGTATTTTTGAAGGAATAACGTTTATGCATGGTTATTGAAAAAACAAAAAAACTTATGTCACTGAAATAAGGCCACAAAATAAATACAAAATATGTGTTTACAAGACTTCTGGGTATTGGAGGTTGTAGACTAGAGTTTTTGCTTCAAAATGATGTAAAAAATTATCCTGCCTACTCGTTCATATAAAATATATTGTTTTACATTTTGTAAGACACTTTTTGTCAAGAAACACAGTATGCAAGGAGGCGTGAATCTTCATGAATAATGCTGTGATTCACACCTGAGAAGACAAAGACCCACATAATGACTTGCATAATGACCCGCATAATGAGCCCTTTCAGTCAGGTAGGCTATGTGAAAAAACCCTCTGTGATCATGCTGATCCACAAAAAAAAAAGATTTTTGTGATCTCATGCATGCCATTTTATTGCACATCATGTGAAGAAAACTTTGTATAGGCCTATTATAGTTTGAATTACAGCACCAGTCAAAAGATTGGACGCATTACTATTATAATGTTTTTAAAAGAGGTCTCATGCTCATCATGCTGTATATCAAACATACAGAAAAAACAGCAATACTGTGAAATATTATTACAATTTAAAATAATGGTTTTCTATTTTAATATACTTTAAAATATAATGTATTTCTGTGATGCAAAGCGTCTGAACATTCATGTTACCTCTATGGCATTTCATATAGGCTATTATATTTGTTATATTATAGAGCCTAAATGTTAATGTGCAGTTGACAAACTATACATCATTAAAAAGGATCTAAGACTCAAGCTTCATATTTTGATCTCTGTTTTACTCTTAAAATCTTATAGTGACCGTAATTTGTTAATATGCATCAGGAGTTATAAATATGAAAAACAGAGTTGTTATCTTTGACAAAACAACATCCATCTGCACATTTGGAGAAATATGATGGATTCTCATATGTTTATGTCAATTTTTTATACAGAGGAGTAATATTTATTCAATATTTATTGTCATCACTATGAACACTGGATACTGTTTTCAATACATACTTGCAGCCGGAGGGCGCTCTGTGTACATTTAGTCCACAAATGACTCGTGGTGAAGAACAGGCATACCATGTGACATTCCAGGAACTAACAGAGGCTTTCAGAGATCGCTATAACCATGGATATAACATGCAGATAGACACTTTTGAAGATAATAAATTGCGACGATGTATACATGTATTGCCTCAGAATTTGCGTCTGAATAGAGCATGAGCTCCGTGGGCGTGGCCGCATTAGCAGATAATGAGCTGACTTGCAAATGACTTGAATCTCTCTATTTTCATTCAGATTACATAAACAGAGAATATTTGTTTTTGATTTGACTTACACGATTTTAAACCTGACATTTCAACGTTTCTTTAGACATAAGTCTCGTTTTTTTGTGATTAGTATTTACTAAGTTACAGTTAATTTTCTGAGAACTATCAGATTGGACTTTGTTCAGAGGGAGACGACAGATCACGCATCATGTTAGTTTTCTTTATTTTGCAAAAAGCACAACATTTTGTTTTTACTCTGAGTGTACACAAAAAAAAAAAGATATTTCACAGATTAAAATGGAGTATAACTCTTAATTGTATGTGCAAAATTGACGGAGTATTTTGACTCTTTTATACTGATAAGAAAAAAAGCAAGGGGGTTAATGCAGTTGTAATTTTTCAGTGTAAATGATTTAATTTGACTGGTAACAGCCCTACAGTCTTATTATTTTAATTGAATTTATTGATCAAATTTAAGAATTTAAAATGAAAGATGAAGCATACATTTAATAAGGTTAGGGAAAAAGCCCTTTATAAAGGTTAAAAAAAAATGCCCTTGAGGTAAGTTTTAGAAATATGCAGATTTAAACCTTTAACTTTCTGAAGTTGGGAGCACCAGTGCTACCAAGTAAAAAAGTTAATTTTGAGCCCTGCAAACACCACAGCAGTAATGACTTTATGAATTTCTTTACTTGTAAGATTGATGCTATTAGTGAGAAAATTATAACCATGCAACCATTTACTACAGTATCGTATCAGACGTCGTGTTATAGACCACCTGAGAAACAATTCCATTCATTCTTTGCTATAGGAGAGGAAGAATTGTCTAAACTTGTTAAAATCATCAAAATCAACAACATGTATGCTAGACCCTATACTGACTAAGCTACTGAAAGAGATGCTTCAAGAAGTCATAGATCCTCTTAATATAATAATAATAATAATATTCATATAAATATAATAATACATTCATATAAATATTTTAGGGGTGTAACGGTATACGTATTCATACCGAAAATTTTCGGTACGCTTCTTACGGTTCGGTACACGTGTACAGAGTTGTACAGCCCAATAACCACTTTTAACCACCATTAACCACCAATAATCGCAATAAGCTCTGTGTTTTGTTAATTGCGATAAGAAACAAAGCCTCATCACTCAAATTCTGTCCATTTTATCACAAAATTCAATCAATAAATGCCGTTTTGACGCTCTTTGATGTGGCGTGACAGATCACTGTACAGTCGCCTTTTTTCAAGCGTCAGAGCGGAGTGCAAGCGAACGCGATCATCTCTTCCTCTTTAATACTAGTTACAGAATAAACTTATATGAACATCTGAAGGTAGGCCTATGTTGAAAGATACAGTACAACTTACTGAAACATATCGTGTAATCGCTCAGTGTTTCAATGACAGAAAGACATCAATGAAATAGCTTGTAAACATAGTGTCATGTAGCATTTACCTCAGAAAAGCCATTCAGTGTCCACAGCTTGTTAGCTACCAAGAGAAATGAACACTTTCACTCAGTGTGCACTTTATTAGCCTATATATTCATTATATTTTACTTAACCTGTTAGTGATAACTTGATTATTTAATGTATGTTTAAATAAATCTTTCATGAAAATGACAGTCACTGTGTATAAATTATTATATTTCAACAACAAATTGGAGTAAAAACAATTTTATAATTAGATTTAGAAGTTAATGCAAACACTGCCTTACGTGTTTGCATACAATTTGTTATTTGAGTGTTGATTATTATACTAAAAATACATAGCTTCTGAATTTAGGCTAATAGTTTGGGCTCTGATGTTAACCTCTGATGTTATTATAGTAATGTGCAAGTAAGGGCTTCATACATAGTTTACAGCATTAACAGACAATTGTTTTTATCCTTAAGAAACTTTTAGTTATAATTTAATTTATTTAAAGACAGAGACACAATTTGTTCATTAAACTACTGTAATAAAAAAGAAGCAATTTTATGTTTAGTTTTCTTCCCCCTGCTGTACACGAACCCATACCGAACCGTGACTTCAAAACCGAGGTATGTACCAAACTGTCAGTTTTGTGTACCGATACACCCCTAATTTATATATACACATATACACACATTATATTGCCAAAAGTATTGGGACACCCCTCCAAATCATTGAATTCAGGTGTTCCAATCACTTCCATGGCCACAGGTGTATAAAATCAAGCACCTAGGCATGCAGACTGATTCTACAAACATTTGTGAAAGAATGGGTCGCTCTCAGGAGTTCAGTAAATTCAAGCGGGGTACCATGATAGGTTGCCACCTGTAAAAATCACTACTAAATATTCCAGTAATACAACTGTTAGTGGTATTATAACAAAGTGGAAGCAGTTGGGAACAACAGCAACTCAGCCACAAAGGGATAGACCACATAAAATCACAGAGCGTGGTCAGTGCATGTTGAGGCGCACAGTGAACAGAAGTCGCCAACTTTCTGCAGAGTCAATAGCTACAGACGTACAAACTTCTTGTGGCCTTCAGAATAGCTCAAGAACAGTGAGTAGAAAGCATCATGGAATGGGTTTCCATGGCAGAGGAGCTGCATCCAAGCCTTACATCACCAAGTGCAATGCAAAGCATTGGATGCAGTGGTGTAAAGCACGCCACCACTGGACTCTAGAGCAGTGGAGACGTGTTCTCTGGAGTGACGAATCACGCTTCTCTGTCTGGCAATCCAATGGACGAGTCTGGGTTTTGTGGTTGCCAGGAGAACGGTTCTTGCCTGAATGCATTGTGCCAAGTATAAAGTTTGGTGGAGGGGGGTTGTTTTTCAGGGGTTGGCCTCTTAGTTCCAGTGAAAGGAACACTTAATGCTTCAGCATACCAAGACATTTTGGACAGTTTCATGCTCCCAACTTTGTGGGAACAGTTTGGGGATGGCCCCTTCCTGTTCCAACATGACTGCGCACCAGTGCACAAAGCAAGGTCCATAAAGACCTGAATGGCCTGTACAGAGTCCTGACCTCAACCCAATAAATCACCTTTGGGATGAATTAGAGTGGAGACTGTGAGCCAGGCCTTCTCATCCAACATCAGTGCCTGACCACACAAATGCGCTTCTACAAGAATGGTCAAAAATTCCCATAAACACACTCCTAAACCTTGTGGAAAGCCTTCCCAGAAGAGCTGATGCTGTTATAGCTGCAAAGGGTGGGCCAACTCCATATTAAACCTATGGATTAGGAAGGGGATGTCATTAAAGTTCATGTGCATGTAAAGGCAGATGTCCCAAAACTTTTGGCAATATAGTGTAAATTAGTATTCCCTTGTCCACTACTAATAAACTCCTGCCTAATCACTAGTCACTTACCTGCTGCTGTGAAAGCGGCGTAAAGGGTCTGTTCGGTGACACGATGACAACTGACACCCAAAGTCGCTAATATCCAGTGTGGCATCTTCACTGAAGTTTCCTCGTTGTGAAAGCAGTGGAAATGGCTCTTCTGGAGCAAGGAACTTCTCATAGACATGCTCAGACATCTGCAAGCTATATCAGAAGAACAGATACTGGCATCAGAATTGACCTTACAACAGATAAATTACTGACAGCCTAAATATTTGGATTAAATGTGCGGCGCTGAGAAGCCTTGTTGCTATTTGCCATTTTGTCAGTTAAGCCTTAAAGCTTACTGAACTGCCAGACACATACAAACATCCTTTTTTGGCAATTTTTTTTTTAACTATGGTATAAACTAGGTGAAATCTGGTAAAGTACAGACCAGTTAATATAACAATATAACATTAATTACAAAGTTTAACTATCATAGAGCGAAAGTTTATCATTTGCACATGTTTTAGCAGTTTTAAACCATTCAATTGAGTTCTCTTTTGTGTCTTTTTGTGAATGAACGGACACATACCCACAAAATTATGTCAAAATGCCTGTCTCAGCGAGTATCCTCATAAACACAGTTGTGTCTTACATGAACGTAAACAATTGCAGGCACCCCACCCTGCAAAAAGTAATTTCCGGGAGATGGCACAGACAACCCCGCCCCCTTAAAGGACATTGTATTACAACAGAATTATATTATAACATATTATATTGATTCACGTAAGCTGCGTAACACGAGTTCGTTCATTCAATAGTATTTGTGCGCAGAAAGTGAAAGTGATATGTGTGACAAAATAATAGGAAATCCAAATGCAAATGGTCACAGATACATTTGAAACCCATGAACCCTTCGAGTATCTGTATGACTGTTTGCCTTTTTCTTGCAAGAAAAATAAAACTTTTGAAAGACAATTGGATGTGTTTGTCTCTTGCCCAAACACAAAAACAATCATACATTTCACCTTTGAAGATTTCTTAAAAAAAGTGTTAAAATATAGTCTTGTCTCTTTATGTGTTATATTCAATATCTTCGATACCACGGGGGAAAACGCTGCATATACTGTCATACAGATATTTTTAATATTATTTTGTTTTTTTGTCCAGCCATTGAAAGTCTAGCCAATCAAAAATTCTGAAGAGATCACTTTATAGGATAAAGCTTATAAGCTTTTTTCATATATAAACGTTGATGAATTGTCATTACAATTATCTCACAAATATTTGCTAACTCAATGTATTTGTTTTACAGTGGGGTAATTTTGTTGCAAAATCAGAGAGACTATTACTTGCTCATCATCTTTTGTTATCTATCTTATGTGTCCATGTGGTCTACAATATATTGGTAAGACCAACCGCCAACTCAGCACAGAAGTTCTATTAGAAGGACAGTTCTAATAGAAATGTCCTGTGGTCAGACATTTTGTAGATGCTGGTCACAAGCTTACTGACATGAGATTTTGTGGTATTCAGAGATTGACAAGCTCAAGAAGAGGTGGTGACACTGACAAAAGATTATTACAATGTGAAATTAAGTGGATTTATTATATGGACTGTGTACATCCAAAGAGATTGAATGAAGAACTCCAATTGTCATGTTTTCTATGAATTATATCTTGTTACTCCAAAATACAGTTAATGTTCCCTAATTTATTTATATCATGATATTACAAAAATATGTTGTGGTAATTTTGTATACATATTTTTAGACTTACAGTTGATATACTTTGTAATTTAGTATGTTATACATATACATATTTTTTTCTTTGAGTTGGATTATTATTATTATTAATTTTTTTTTCTTTTTGGATTATTTTCATGTAGTATGATAAATAATTTGTTTGGATTATTTGTTATAATTTCGTTCAATTGATCATGTGATCTATGCAACCATGTGACTCCTTAAATCAAGATGGCTCCTGAACTAAGCATTGTAAGTTTGGCATTGACAAAGGTCACATATGACCGAAACGTTTGCTCTTTTTTTCAGTAAAGTTTTGTTTTTTGTCTTGCATCTGATGTTTTTTCATCTTTGGTGGAGTGTGCGGACTCTTTTGAAATGATTCACTAGTTGCAATAGCTTACACACAGCACAAGGAAGCTTGATTTTAAATGGTAAATTGATGAATACAAATAAACAGTAATAAAATAAGAACAAATAAACAAATTACTAACAATAGCACAAATAAACACAATAGAATAAAGACACAAATGAAATAGGCTGCTTTACTGTTTCTAGGTAGATCCAACAGTAGTATTCAGGCAAGAAACTGAATAAAGAAACAGTAATTAAATAACATTGAATAATCTTCTTTGTAAAAAATAAAAACAGATTAATCAATTAAATTTATTAATGAATTAATCAATTATAACCATGACAGTTCCAATCATAACTAATCATCATATTATCCATATAATCCAATCATATTACATAACACTATGAAGAGAACACTATTTTAATAAAACATTTTGAAGTGTTTGGGTTTAGTTACTGTGTTTCAGCATGTTGTTATGGGAAGAGCGCATCCACAAAAGGAGATACACACTCTGACTAGCATGTAACGTAGTTCAAGTTCACTTGTGCATTCGAGTCATTTTGTGCAGATATAAGTTGTAATATTATGTTTGTGTTGTAAAAATATCTGAATAATCTCTTATAGGATGTGTTTTATTGAGTTAAATAATCCACTAGCAAAGCACTTCAGTTTACCAGTGTAGTGTAGAGCTTGCATCTCAAACAGCATTGTTGTTATTTGAAACAGTAATATTAATTGTGGATGTTTCTTTTTCAAAAACATTGATGCCTTAATAATAACAAGCACGTTTATTTTTCTCATATTATTTTCATCAACAATATGGTTTAATCAGAATCATTTCATTATTGCCCGTGCCTAGGCTACTCCATTTTATTTATCCATTGTACATGCTTTTTGATTCTTTATTCGCAAGAAATGTTGTCCAATTGCTTGTTTGCATTATTTAGCCATGGTAACACTTTACAATAAGGTTGTATTAGTTAACATTAACTAACCATGAACAACACCTGTTCAGCATTAGTTAATCTTTGTTAACTTAACTCACGCATATATTAATGAATCTATTCGCGTTAACAGCGCAAGTAGTTAACATTAATTAATGCATTAGTTAACATTAACTAACCATGAACAACACCTCTGTTCAGCATTAGTTAATCTTTGTTAACGTTAATTCATGCATATATTAATGCATCTATTCACGTTAACAGCGCAAGTAGTTAACATTAGTTAATGCATTAGATAACATGAACTAATCATGAACAATGCCTGTAAATAGCCTTAATGTTTTAAGGTTAACTTACTATACAGATTTACATTAGCTTATGTAGCAGTTGACACACTAAGGGTGAACATTTCTAACTCATCATCTTACCCTAAAGGTAAAATGCCATTGTGTACCTTAGCATTATTTATTAATAAGGCATTGATTTGGGCTGTAAACATAATTCTGAAGTGGAAACCATCTGAACATTAACAGATATGTTGCTCATGTTTATATGCACTTTACTATCATTTCTTACATTCAACAAAGCATTTATTAATTGAATTTAATTGAACCTTATTGTAAAGTGAAGACTATTTCAACATTAACTGATGTGTTACTAACATTTGTAGACCCTTTATTAACATGACTTTCCATTAACAAAGCATTCATTAATGGAATTTGTGAACCTTATTGTAAAGTGTACACTATTTCAACATTAACTGGTGTGTTACTAAAGTTTGTAGACCCTTTATTAACATGACTTACCATTAACAAAGCATTTAAATGAATACAATTTCTGTAATTGTTTAACCACTTTGTAATATTTAGTTTGTTTGCTGTGCGACACAGAAGTTTCTCCTATGCAGCGACTGACAATTCATAAGATACACCAAAGCACAACATAAATTCACAAATCACATCAATTTTATTTGTTTGCTGTACTCTAAATCTTTAGAATCCATATGTTTGTAAGGAACAGATCCAAACGGAGAGAAGCCGGATTCATTTTTTCATGGATTAATAAGTTAAATTCTGCTCTGTACCCTATAAAAAACTATTACCGCCAGAGAGGACTGCGACTGCAACTCATCATCATTTGAACTACTTTTGGTACCACTTTTGACATTTTTGCAAAAAAGTTAATTATTATGATTACGCTTGTTTGTCTGTTATTCCTTTATTTATAACAGTATAGTTTTAACATTTACATTTGGGCAATTCCATGCAAAGGTCACCCTTACTGTCACAATCTTTTTTTTTTTTTTTTTTTCCTTTTCTCCACATCACGGTCTTGTTTTGTCTTGTTAAAGGACTTTCATGTTGAAATGCATTCTGAGTTTCCATTGTGTCTGTGTTCCTTTCCTATTTGGTTTTCATTTCTATGTGTTGTCATATTAGTCACCATGGTCACTTTCATTAGTTCCAGCTGTTGTTCATTATCTACTCACTCTTGCTTTTTAGTTAGGTTTTATGGGTCGTTGTTGGTGTTCATGTGTTTGATCAGGGGGTGCTTGGACGTTCTTGTTTTCTTCAGGTGTTTTTGGATTATTTTCCCATGTCACTCTTGTCTGGACTATTTGCCTGCTCAAGGTTTGGAATGGATTATCTATAACTTTGCCTTCTGTTAATAAACTGTGTATGCATTTGGAGTTGCCCTCGTCTCATCTTCATGCACCCGTTACAGAACGACCCATCAAAAACATGAATCCAGCCGCACAGATCATGCGTCTCCATCAGGGAGACCGCCCGATTGAGGACTACGTTCAAGACTTTGTTGAACTGGCAAATTTAACATCTCTAGACTCTGTGTGCCTCATGATATTTTATTTTTCGAGGAGGTCTTGCCAAGCCACTCAATTCATGTATGCCGCTGCACAGTACTAACTGGACCCTAGAATATTATATAGACATTGCTTTGCAACTGAATGGATCTGTATTCACGGTGGGTGTCATGGAGGAGGATTGTGAGATTCCCACTACATTTGACATGCCAGAGTCTCCAGCCCAAGAGTCCACTCCAGAGCCCGTTCCAGCCCATGAGCCCACTCCAGTCCTTGAATCCGCTCCAGAGCCCGCTCCAGTCGATGAATCTGCTCGAGACAGCTCCTGTCCATGAATTCTCTCCAGAGCCCGCTCTAGTCCATGAATCCTCTTTAGAGCCCGCTCCAGTCCTTGAGTCTGCTCCAGAGCCCGCTTCAGCCCATGAGTCTGCTCCAGAGTCTGCTTCAACCCGTGAGATGGCTGCCATGCCTGAGCCCTCAGCTGAGATGGCTGCCATGCCTGAGCCCTCAGCTGAGATGGTTGCCACCCCTGAGCCCTCAGCCGAGACGGTTCCCACGCCCAAGCCCTCAGCCGAGATGGCTGCCACGTCTGAGCCTTCAGCCCATGAGCCCGCTTCAGAGCCTGTTCTAGTCCCTGAGTTCCCTGTTTGTCTGGATATGACCAAGGAAGTTGTCCTTGAGTCCCCTGTTTGCCTTAATAAGACTAAGGAGATTGTTCCTGAGTGCTCTGTTGGCCCTGATGTGACCACAGAAGTGGTTCCTGAGTTTCCTGTGTGCCTCGAAACGACCGTAGAGGTCGTTGTTGAACTGTTTACCTGCCTCGACACAACCTTAGAGGTTATTCCTGAGTTGTTTGCTTGCCTCAATACGACCAGATCGCTGGAGTTCCCTTTTGGCAATGCCTTGGAGGGCGTTCCTGAGATCCCTGCCTGTCCGGTTGCAGCCCTAATGGTCACTTCTAACTTTTTTGTGTTTAATGTTTCAGTTTTGTCTGGTCAGCTATGTTGGCTTCTAGATCCACCTGATCCGCCCTGGGGGTCTTCAAGTACGGCTACACGGCACTGGTGGTCGTCTGCGCCACCGTGGGGATCTTCAAGCCTGTCTGCACTGCTGTGCTGGTCGTCTGCGCCACTGTGGAGGTCTTCAGCCCTGACTGCACTGCAGTGGTGGTCACCAGCTCCGCCCTGGACGCCTATCAAGCCTTCTCCACCCTGGCCACCTGTCCAGCCTGCTCTGCCCTGGCCTGTTATCAAGCCTTTTCCGCCCTGGCTGCCTGTTCAGCCTGTTCCACCCTGGCCTCCCAATCTGCCTCAGTCTCCACCACATGGGCCAGGTCCTCCATCCCTCCTCCTGTTCCACCTCCTCCCACCTCCCTCCTGGACTTTCCTGGATTGTTTTTTTTTGGGGGGGGGAGGTATGTCACGATCTCAGTCTTGTTTTGTCTTGTTAAAGGACTTTTATGTTGAAATGCATTCTGAGTTTCCATTGTGTCTGTGTTCCTTTCCTGTTTGGTTTTCATTTCTGTGTCGTCATATTAGTGGTCACCTGCATTAGTTCCAGCTGTTGTTCATTATCTACTCATTGCATTGTGTATTTAAACTCTTGCTTTTTAGTTAGGTTTTATGGGTTGTTGTTTGTGTCTGATCAGGGGGTGCTTGGACGTTCTTGTTTTCTTCAGGTGTTTTTGGATTATTTTCCCATGTCACTCTTGTCTGGACTATTTGCCTGCTCAAGGTTTGGAATGGATTATCTGTGACTTTGCCTTCTGTTAATAAACTGTGTGTGCATTTGGATTCGCCCTCATCTCATCTTCATGCACCCGTTACACTTACCATGAAAAAAAGTTTTTACCAAAAGAACAAAACCCTTTTTAAGTTGTCCATTTAGGTTTGTACTATACTGTATTAATGTGCTCTAACAGAAATTAAGAAAATTGCCTTGTTTATCCACAACACATGAGGTAAGTAACAATGCTTAAATTAAATTTTCAACCAACCATACTTCGCTCTGAACAACCATAATAAGCGTTACGGATGTGACTGTTATGGACGCTTCATATTAAATCATATGCATATGACTTGCTTCTTTATATTGCTGTGATCTGTTGCAGGCTTACCGTATATATCAGAACATATTCAATTGTTGTGCTTTGTTAGTTTAATATGCAAAAAGGTCTCAACTTTCAAATTCGGTGGATTTTATAACAAAATTTAAACAATAGATGTCGCTCTTTAAGGGTGTTTTCACACTTGGTCCTTTTCAGGGGTCTGAGCGCAGTGTGTGTGATTTTTGGCCCATATGTGAACACTCCAAACGATTTCAGACCCCTTAAAGACGAACCGAACCGAGTCCATCTCAGGTTCGATTTCATCTTACGGTACGGTTTGCTAAAAACTCGCGAATTCCAATGTAGTTTGATCATCAAATGCCTCAGTACAAATCAACTGTGCATCATTGCTGCGTCTTCTCTCAGAACTCTACAAATTATTCATTCACAACGTACACTTGTTTATTGTGATTTTAACTGCTTCCAAACTGTGTAAGAGAGCCTGCATGCCTTGTCAGTTTATTTTTTATACATACGGTTGTACGAGCGCACACACCTTAGCGCATGCACAGACAACCAGCCGTCACAGCGCGTGTACTGAACTGAATTATCTGTTAATTATAATTATAATTAATAATTATTTTATCATTAAAATAGTCAACATTGGTGGAACGACATGAGGGTGAGTAATTAATGACAGAAATTTCATTTTTGGGTGAACTAACCCTTTAAGCACGTTCAAGAGCATTTGTAGCAATGTCGTTTTACAAAATAACAATTAATAATATACAGAGCCCTGTGCACGATTTAGCCTACTATTTTTTTCCCTGCATGTCATGTGCAGGGCTCCGTAATAATAATAATCTTTACAAATAAATTTCTTGTTTAGTGAGGCACATACACTACCAGTCAAAAGTTAAGATTTTTAATGTTTTTAAAAGAAGTTTCGTCTGCTCACCAAGGCTGCATTTATTTAATTAAAAATACAGCAAAAACAGTAATATTGTAAAATATTATTACAATTTAAAATAACTGTTTTCTGTTTGAATATATTTTATAAAGTAATTTATTCCTGTGATGGCAAAGCTGAATTTTCAGCATCATTACTCCAGTCTTCAGTGTCACGTGATCCTTCAGAAATCATCCTAATATGCTGATTTGCTGCTCAAGAAACATTTATGATTATTATCAATGTTGAAAACAGTTGTGTACTTTTTTTTTTTTTTTTTTTTCAGGATTTCTTGACGAATAGAATGTTCAAAAGAACAGCATTTATCTGAAATACAAAGCTTTTGTAACATTATACACTACCGTTCAAAAGTTTGGGGTCAGTAAGTATTTTTATTTTTATTTTTTTGAAAAGAAATTAAAGAAATTAATACTTTTATTCAGCAAGGATGCATTAAATCGATCAAAAGTGACAGTAAAGACATTTATAATGTTACAAAAGATTATATTTCAAATAAATGCTGTTCTTTTGAACTTTCTATTCATCAAAGAATCCTGAAAAAAAAATATTGTACACAAATATTTTGTACAATTATACACAATAAATGTTTCTTGAGCAGCAGATCAGCATATTAGAATGATTTCTGAAGGATCATGTGACACTGAAGACTGGAGTAATGATGCTGAAAATTCAGCTTACAATCAAATTGTATTCAAACAGAAAAGTTATTTTAAATTATAAAAATATTTCAAAATATTACTGTTTTTACTGTATTTTTAATTAAATAAATGCAGCCTTGGTGATCAGACGAAACTTCTTTTAAATCATTAAAAATCTTACCGTTTCCAAACTTTTGACTGGTAGTGTACAATGTAAGTGAATGGGATCAAATTTTGAAGGCCATAGGTCAGCCATCAAACACTGAACTGGACTAGCAAGCAACAATATGAACACAAAGAGGTCTGAGACCACATTCCTACTTAAGTGGACCAAAAAAGGATCTGAGTCCTCTTTCAGGGACAGGGACAGTGTGAACGTAAAGAGAACTGGGTCCTTTTTCACTTGGTTCACCTCTTGGTCCACTTATTCAGGTGAACCGACTGACACTATTGTCACTCGCAATCATGTCAGTTTTATGTTTTGTGTCTAAATGATTGCACGGTTTTTGGCTAGTTTGCGCAGTTTAAAGCAAAGTCTTTACTCAAAATGATCACATTTCAAGTAAAAAATTATTGCAATATTATTATTTTTATTTTGTCAGCTTGATCGTGGAATTATGATCAATAGGCTATTCATGTTTGCTTTAACCAACAAGTAAAAACGTGACATCCCGAGGGAAGTAAGTTGTACTGTAATATAGGCCTACCTTCCGATGTCCAATTCACATGCTGTAAATCTGACTGACAGGACTCTCTGAGCAGCTGCGCAAACAAACATGGTGGCACCCATTTCGCGTTATAGATCAAGATCATTTATTAAGGTTTTTAAACGACAAAACACACACACACACACACATATTTGAGAATCGGAATATCAGATAGTTAATGACATGGTAAGCAAGTTTGTGAATATTTTAAAAAAGGAGAAACTAAATAAAAGCGATACATATGTTGTACTGTGTTATTATAGCTGCGGTGTGTGACATGACAAGCATGAAGCGTTGCCATGGAAACAATAAGGGGAAACAAAAACTCAGCTAGAATATTTTAATTTAAACTCACGCATGAAAGGGTTAATTCCTAATTCAATTGAATTATTATTTTTATTTACTTTTGAACAGTCTTTTCATACAAAGTGATAATATATGTAATGATGGGTCGACAGCATGGGGATCCATTTGCAGCTTTTATTAAGAATAGTGTATACACAGGTAAGGGCAGAGGCAGAGACGTAAACGGGGACAGGCAATGGTCGAGGCAGGCGGCAGACAAACGGTATCAGGACACAGGCAGAGATCAGGGCAGGCGGCAAACAAACACAGTCCAGTAAACAGGCAAGGATCAAGGCAGGCAGCAGAGAATCACAAGAGATAAACAGTCCAATCGGCAACAGTATAACAATCCACAGAAAACGCTTAGAAATGATCACCGGGGCAAATCAAGACTTCGCAGTGTGTGTGTGTGTGCGTGCTGCTTAAATAGTGTGAGTGTGATGTGGTGCAGGTGTGTGTGCAATCAGTCCCAGGAATGAGGGCCTATGGGAAATGTAGTCCGAAAGATGATATCAGTATTCCGGTGAAGGCTCCCTCCGGTGGTGCGGGGAAGGAAGTGCGGGAGCCTCACTTGTGACAGAGCCCCCCCCCGCGAGCGGCTCCAGACGCGAGGAGGCGGATGACGCCGGGGTCTACCACGTGGTCGAGGGGCCGGTCTCTCCGGATGCGTCCTATGAAACTCTTCTGTGAGTGAGGGGTCCAGGATATCATCCACATCGACCCAGGATCGCTCCTCCGGGCCGTACCCCTCCCAGTCGACCAGGTACTGAAGTCTCCCACCCCGGCGCCTGGAATCGAGTAGTTCTCGAACTTGGTAAGCCTCCTCACCTTCGATCAGCATGGGTGGGGGGTTGCGGGCCTCGGCTCCCTCCGACTCCCCCCTCGGACCACCAGAGGGTTTCAGCAACGACACATGGAAAGTGGGAGAAACACGGTAGTTAGCAGGTAGGTCTAATCGGAATGACACGGGTGTAATTTGTTTAATAATTTGAAAAGGCCCTACAAACCTGGGACTGAGCTTTCTGCATGGAAGTCGGAGGCGGAGATCTCGTGTGGATAGCCAGACCCATTGGCCCACGGTGTACTCTGGACTGGGACGCCGGTGACGATTGGCCTGTACCTCCTGCCTTCTCACAGCGCGCTGCAGATGGTGATGGGCGAGGTCCCAGGTTTCCTCACTGCGTTGCAGCCACTCTGTCACGGATGGTAGATTGGTGGGTTCGCCGGACCAAGGGAAAAGTGGTGGCTGGTAGCCAAGTACACATTTGAAGGGAGTCACGCCAGTGGCGGCTTTCTGGAGAGAGTTTTGTGCGTATTCCGCCCACATCAGGTAACGACTCCAGTCTTTTTGATTTTGTTGGCAGTAAGTGCGTAGGAATCTGGTGAGCTCTTGGTTCATGCGTTCTGTTTGGCCATTGGATTCGGGGTGATATCCTGATGTGAGACTGACATTGACATTCAGGTGTTTGAAGAAGGCTGCCCATACCCGGGACGTGAACTGTGGCCCTCTGTCCGATACAATGTCCTCTGGCAAGCCGTAGAAACGGAATACATAGTTGCAGAGGGTCTCTGCTGTTTCAAAAGCAGATGGTAGTTTGGGTAGTGGAATGAGTCGACAGGCTTTGGAGAATCGGTCCACAACCGTAAGAATGGTGGTGTGGCCACGGGACACAGGGAGGTCGGTGACGAAGTCAATTGCTATGTGGGACCAGGGACGTTGAGGAATGGGCAGTGGCTGTAACAATCCGGAGGGTACTTGACGGGATGGTTTTGAGGTTTGACAAGCTGCGCAGTTTTTTACGAATTGAGTGGTCTCCGCAAGCATGGTCTCCCACCAGAACCGGTTCTGTAACAGATGGAATGTGGCAGTAATACCCGGGTGACCAGAACTGGGAAGAGCATGCACTTGATGTAGTAACTTGTTGCGGAGGGCTTCTGGTACGAACGTGCGATCTGGTGGGCATTCCGGGGGTGGTACCGTCTGTGCGTTGAGTTCGGTGATTTCTGTCATGATGTCCCATTGTACGGGAGCGACCAGAAGTTTGTCGGGGATGATGTTTTCATCGCTCTTTGTTCTCTCTACCTCCTCCACTTGGCGAGACAGCGCGTCGGCTTTGAGGTTCCTTGAGCCTGGTCGATATGTCACGGTAAACTGAAATCTGGTGAAGAACATGGCCCACCTGGCTTGTCTGGGGTTTAAGCGTTTGGCTGAACGGAGATATTCAAGGTTCTTGTGGTCCGTGAGTATGGTGAATGGGTGCTGTGCTCCCTCCAGCCAGTGCCGCCACTCCTCCAACGCTGCCTTCATGGCTAGTAGCTCCCGGTTGCCTACATCGTAGTTTCGTTCTGCTGCTGATAACTTCCTCGAGTAGAATGCACACGGAAACATTTTGGCTGGATTTCCTTGACGTTGTGAGAGTACGGCCCCGATGCCTGTGCTGGATGCGTCAACCTCTACGATGAAGGGGAGCTCTGGATCTGGGTGACGGAGAATGGGAGCAGTGGTGAAACGTTCCTTTAATTCCTGGAAAGCCTGTATCGCCTCATTGGACCAGGTGAGACGGGTGGATTGTCGTTTGGTCATGGAGGTTAGAGGTGCTGCAATGCCACTGAAGTTCCTTATAAACCGCCTGTAGAAATTAGCGAACCCCAGGAATCGTTGCAGTTCTTTCAGTGTTCGTGGTCGTGGCCATTCTAGAACTGCTCTCACCTTGCTGTCGTCCATAGCCACTCCCTCGTGACTGATGACATACCCCAAGAATGACGTGGATGTGCGGTGAAATTCACATTTCTCGGCCTTGGCGTAGAGTTGGTGTTGAATGAGGCGTTGTAGAACAGCCCGGACGTGTTGGATGTGTTCCTCAAACGTGCTGGAATAGATGAGGATGTCATCTATGTAAACTACGACCCAGCGGTTGAGCATGTCCCGGAAGACATCGTTGATGAAAGACTGGAACACGGAGGGACTGTTGGCCAGCCCGAACGGCATCACAAGGGTCTCGTAGTGGCCAGTGGCGGTGGAAAAGGCAGTTTTCCATTCGTCCCCCTCTCTGATGCGTATCAGATTATAGGCACAGCGAAGATCCAGCTTGGTAAAGTATTTAGCCTGCCGTAACTGCTCTAGAGCTGCTGGAACCAGGGGCAAAGGGTAACGAAATTTGACGGTGATATCATTAAGTCCGCGGTAGTCAATGCAGGGTCTGAGACTACCGTCCTTCTTCTTGACAAAGAAGAAGCCTGATGCTGCTGGTGACGTTGAGGGCCGGATGAAACCTTTGGCTAGCTCCTCTTCAATGAATTTTTTCATAGCAGCAGATTCAGGTTGGGATAAAGGGAAAATTCTGCCCTTGGGGGGCGTGGTACCTGGTAGTAAGTCGATGGCACAGTCACTGGATCGATGTGGGGGTAACTCGGTGGCTTTGCTCTTGCTGAAAGCGGTTGCCAGGTCAGCATACTCGACGGGAATGTGGGACTCGTCGGAATTAACTGTGTGGATTGATACAGCTTGAACTGGTAATGGGGTGACTTGTTTCAGACAAAGTTCATGACAGGATGAATCCCACTGAATAATCTGTCCCTCCTTCCAGGAAATATGTGGGTTGTGGGTCCGGAGCCACGGGAGACCAAGGATGACTGGATTGTTGGGTGAGTGGATGACGTAAAATCGGATGGGTTCATGGTGTAATACTCCTACTTGCAGGTCAACCTCAGCAGTAATGTGTGCGACCTTCCCCTCTCCGATGGGCCGACCATCTAGCGCCTCCACTGTCAATTGAGAGTCACAAGCCGTTAGAGTGATGTTGTGTTCCTGAATGAAAGTATTTGACATGAAGTTGCCTGCAGCCCCAGAGTCTATGAGCGCCTGAGTGGGTATGCAGTGGTTGTTGACAGTCACATGTACTGGTATTTTGAAACTGTTAGCTGAATAGTTGGTGGATTGCTGGGAACTCACCGCTTTCGGGTTAGAGGGACTTGGCCGGATGGGACAATTGATTTTGATGTGGCCGGCTTGGCCGCAGTACAGACACAGGTGGAGTTGTCTTCTTCTTTCTCTTTCTTCTGGGTGTAGCGGTGTATAGCCGAGCTGCATGGGTTCTGGAGTGGGGTTGGTTAAAGTTTGGGAAGTGGCCCCACGGAGCGGACGTCGAGAGCGAAGTAAATTATCAATTTGGATGGCCAGCTCTATGAATTCGCTAAGCGTTCTTCCCTCGTCACGGCAGGCTAGCTCGGCTTGAAGTTCTAGGGACAGACCTTTGCGAAACAGCAACTTCAACGTGTCGTCGACCCAATTTGTTTGAGCTGCTAGAGTTCGGAATGTGAGAGCATACTCAGCAGCGGTGGTTTTGCCCTGGCATAGCGACAGCAGTTGATCTCCAGCGCTCTTACCTCCCGCGGGATGTTCGAAAACCTCTTTGAACTTTCGAAGAAATGCGGAGAATGTGGGAAACGCGGAGCCGTCCTCTCCCCACACAGCCGTGGCCCAATCCAGTGCTTTACCAGACAACAGCGAGCAAACGAAGGATATCCGACTGGAATCGGAGGGATACAGAGCCGGCTGTTGGTTAACAAAGAGTGAGCATTGAAGCAGAAATCCCTTACATTTAGCTGGATTGCCATCAAACTTCTTTGGGAAGGCGAGTCGTGGATTCACCGCAGGAGCGGGAGTGAAGGCCTGGTTGTCGGGAGCCGCGGGCGGCGAGGCGGCGACCTCGGGAGGCCTGAACCGAAGGCCCTGTAGAGTCTTTACCAGCTCCTCGGTAAGGGAAGTCAATCGATTCAACTGATGTTGATGAACTGCGAGCTGGTTGGCCTGGGCGGATAGCTCAGTAGAGAGCTGCATGATAGCTGCTGGATCGCTAGTCGGCGAAGTCTTCTGTAATGATGGGTCGACAGCATGGGGATCCATTTGCAGCTTTTATTAAGAGTAGTGTATACACAGGTAAGGGCAGAGGCAGAGACGTAAACGGGGACAGGCAATGGTCGAGGCAGGCGGCAGACAAACGGTATCAGGACGCAGGCAGAGATCAGGGCAGGCGGCAAACAAACACAGTCCAGTAAACAGGCAAGGATCAAGGCAGGCAGCAGAGAATCACAAGAGATAAACAGTCCAATCGGCAACAGTATAACAATCCACAGAAAACGCTTAGAAATGATCACCGGGGCAAATCAAGACTTCGCAGTGTGTGTGTGTGTGCGTGCTGCTTAAATAGTGTGAGTGTGATGTGGTGCAGGTGTGTGTGCAATCAGTCCCAGGAATGAGGGCCTATGGGAAATGTAGTCCGAAAGATGATATCAGTATTCCGGTGAAGGCTCCCTCCGGTGGTGCGGGGAAGGAAGTGCGGGAGCCTCACTTGTGACAATATAATTGCACTTTAATGCAAAAAGTTTTTAATGCTGTTTAAAAACTTAAAAAAAAAAAGTTTTTAATGCTGTTATTTGAAGTTATGTTTTTATAATGTGATGTTAATAAAATATATTTTAATACATTTTAACAGTTAAACTAAAAGCCTAGTTTATTACCATTTTGTTGGGGCAACTGGGGACAAGTGGGGCTCGGAACCCTTCCCTACCTCCAAAGTGGGGAATGGCAGAAAAAGTTTGAGAAACACTGGTATAGACTGACATTTTTCTAATGTCTGGACTCCTTTAGTAAGGGATATTGAATATATAAACAGACGGTTCGATATATTGGTATTAAATGCATTCTCTGAGAATTTATATTTCAAGTTTTGACTGCAAATGTCACTTCCATAACGCTGGAATTGCCCATTTACATTTAGCAGACGCTTTTCTCCAAAGTGACTTACAAATTTAAGAAATGGTTATGGGGTAGGTGTAGGATTAGAGGCTCAAAATATCATTTTAATGTTATATTTTTACTAAAATTGTCATTTTCCTAAACATTTATGTCCATTATATTTTATTATTTTAACATTCTGTATAATATGGGTATGTTTAGGTTCGGGATGGGGTTTAGGGATCTTAAATTTATCTACAAAACGATAAAAGGGAAATTATACATCTCTTTATGACATGAAAGATTCGTAAATGTTTTACGTTTTTTTGCTGAAAAAACCTAAGTATTTTTAACAGTAAGTTAACCTTAAAACATTAAGGCTATTTACAGGCATTGTTCATGATTAGCTCTATATTTCTTTGTGCCCTGACGAAATATACCAATTAATGGAATGCATAGTAATTTCCTACTACTTAATTCTGAAAAAACAAACAGAGGTTTCCTTGCGATACTACACGAGTACTGCGCCGTTCATCTTATTAATTAATATTGATTATTAATAAGACAAGACACAATGGGGAAAACTCCTTTTTCTCCAATTCTGAAGCCTTTATACAATCACGCAGTGTAAACTGCACGGCCATTGGTTCATGAAGTTAAAGTAAACAAACTAAAGACAGCGCGGAACGCGCGAGCCAATGATGAGCCAATCGCCAATCGCCGCTCTAATGCAGCGCTGATCAACCCACCGCTCGCTCCCAAGCAGCCTGGTCAGCGCTTCGTCCCAGAGCCGCCTGCAGCATCGAGCAAGTGCACTTCGGTGTATCCTTTTGCAACGCAGTTGCATTATAATTATAAGCTTTCTAAAGAACAAATTTCTGCGACGTTGTTGCAAATTTCACACCACGGCTGTGGCATGTGCAGAGCCTCTCTGCATGCTGATGACAGGCACAGTGAGTGCGTGCAACGTCTGGGGAAGTCCTACGCGGAAGCCAGGCTCACTGTGTTTTCACTACTGTGCTCAGCTGAATATGACATGGCGTTCTTCCCTGACTCAGGCGAGACTCATGATATATATTCTCCCTAAAAGAGTGCTTTTTCCGACGTTTGTTGCAAAATGCTGAATCTCTGAGCGTGTCACTTGCTAGCCACACCCCCGCAAGCCGCGTTCATTGAAAAAGGCGCGAGAGCGAGCTCAATGCTGACAGCGCTCAGCTGAATATGACATGACGCTCTCCCCTGACTCAGGCGAGACTCTTGGAATATATATTCACTCTAAAAAAAAAAAAAAAAGTGTATTTCTCCAGCATTTGTTGTGAAATGCCCAATTTCTGAGCGTGTTGTTTGCCGGCCACACCCCCGCGAGCCGCGTTCATTGAGGGCGTGTGCTCTCACGATGAGAGTGCTACAACGAGCTCAACACTGACAGCGCTCAGCTGTATTTGACATGAAGCTCTCCCCTGACTCTGGTGAGACTCTTGGAATGTATTACCTCTAATATAGAGCATATTTCTCTGGTGTTTGTTATTAGATGCCAAACTTCTGAGCGCTTCGCTTGCCGGCCCCGCCCCCGCAAGCCGCGTTCATTGAGGGAGTGTGTTCTTACTACAAGAGTGCTAGAACAATCTAAATGCTGACAGTGCTCAACTGAATATGACATGACGCTCTCCCCTGATTCAGGTGAGACTCATGGTATATATTCACTCTGAAAGAGCATTTTTCCAGCGTTTGTTGTAAAATGCCCAATCTCTGAGCGTGTCATTTGCCGGCCACACCCCCGCGAGCCGCATTCATTGAGGGCGTGCTCTCACGTTGAGAGCGCTACAACGAGCTCAATACTGACAGCACTCAGTATTTCTCTGGTGTTTGTTATTAGATTCCAAACTTCTGAGCGCTTCGCTTGCCGCCCCTGCAAGCCGCGTTTATTGAGGGTGCATGCTCTAACTACAAGACAGGAAAACAAGCTCAATACTGGCAATGCTCAGCTGAATATGACATGACGCTCTCCCCTGACTCAAGTGAGACTCATAGTATATATTAACACTGAAAGAGCATAACTCTCTAGTGTCTGTTATTAAATGCCGAACCTCTGAGCGCTTCACTTGCCGGCCCCGCCCCCGCAAGCCGCGTTCATTGAGGGAGTGTGCTCTCACTACAAGAGTGCTAGAACAAGCTCAATGCTGACAGCGCTCAGCTGAATATGACATGTCGCTCTCCCCTGACTCAGGTAAGACTCATGGAATATATTAATACTGAGAAAGCAGATTTCTCTGGTGTTCGTTATCAAATGCTGAATCACTGTGCGCTTTGCTTGCTGGCCCCGCCCCGCAAGCCGCATTCACTGACCCAAACAGCCTCGTATGTGTTCCCAGTCGCCCCGTTCAATTCCGGGTGCTGGGAAAATGTGTTTATTGCACGCAAAGGGCCCGTTCTAGCGCCCAAGTGTATAACCGCTGTGGTAGCGGACATGATAAAACACAATCATACTCAAAAAAAAAAAAAAAAAAAGGGAAGAGCAGAATGCCTCTTCCACTCAATGTGTGCACCACAGTCCCTCACAGCGACTTAGTGCCACAACCTATCCGGCCCCTTGCCACGCAGGCCATCCCCGGAGCGTCAACTTGGGTGCTGAACATAATAAAACAAGGTTACGTACTCCAATTCGCTCAACGGGCCCCGTTATTCAACGGCGTGGCTGAGACCTCTGTGGAAAGCAAGGACATGCACGTCCTGCGTTCAGAGGTGAACACCATGCTGGCAAAAGGAGCCATAGAAGTGGTTCCCCCAGCACTGAGCGAGTCAGGCTTCTACAGCAGGTACTTCCTCGTTCCCAAAAAGGATAGTGGTCTCAGACCAATCCTCGGTCTTAGACATCTGAACAGGGCCCCGATAAAGCGCTCATTCAGAATGGTCACTTCGAAGCAGATCTTCCAACAAGTACGCCCGGGAGACTGGTTCTTTTCCCTGGTTCTGAAAGACATTTATTTTCACATCCAGATAGCCCCCCATCAAAGGTGATTCTTGAGATTCGCCTTCGAAGGGGTGGCATTTCAATAAACGGTCCTTCCGTTCGGGCCATCTCTGGCTCCCTGCACTTTTACGAAGTGAATGGATGCGGATCTCTCTCTCTCCTCTGAGACAGATGGGTGTGCGCATTCTGAACTACCTCGACGACTGGCTCGTGCTGGCCCAGTCGGAGACGGAACTAATATCTCACAGATCCTTCATCCTCAACCACTTGGAGTGCTTGGGGCTCAGGGTCAATTTTCCAAAGGGCTTGTTATCTCCCAGCCAACGTGTCTCGTACCTGGGGATAATTTTAGACTCGACCCACATGAGGGCCGTGGTCACTCCAGAGCGATCTCTGGCCATTCAGCAGCTCGCGAACACCTTTACGCCCGGGGCTTCTCTGCCACTCAGAGAGTTTCAGAAGATGCTAGGTCTAATGAGTTCGGCATCTCCGGCTCTGCAGCTGGGCTTGCTACATATGCGCCCTCTGCAGTTCTGGCTGAAACCACGGGTCCCGCCTCTAGCCTGGCAACATGGTCCTTGCTCGCTCAAGGTGAACCAGGCGTGTGTCGCAACCCTGGCCCCTTGGACGAACCATTGCTGGTTTGAGCAGGGCGTGGCAATCGGGGCAATAGACAAGAGGAAGGTCGTCTTCACAGATGCCTCCAAGATGGGTTGGGGAGCTCTGTGCGACAGCCGTCCAGCCTTTGGTGCTTGGAACAGCCCGAAAAGTGAGCTACATATCAATCGTCTGGAAATGATGGCGGTATATCGAGCTCTCCAGGCTTTCCTTCCTCTCCTGGTGGGACACCACGTCTTGGTCAGGTCAGACAGCATGACAGTGGTGTCCATAAATCACCAGGGTGGTCTCTCTTCAAAGCCCCTCTTCACTCTAGCGAAAACCACCCTAGAGTGGGCCAAGTGCAATTTGCTCTCGTTGAGAGCAGCACATATACAGGGCGTACTGAACACAGGGGCGGACATGTTGTCCCGGAGCAACCTTCCCTCAGCGGAATGGTCACTCCACCACCGCACAAACCAAAAAATTTGGGACATCTTTTTTTTAAAAAGATAAGACCATAGCCTACTGAGCAGAGTTACAATATATGCCGTAGCTGTGCTTCAGGCGATCTGAGTTCGAATCCTGGCTCGAAATTCAGGCATCTCAAACCAACATTATAGTTTGGTCACAAACTTCAGCCTCTAGTTTAATATTTGTCATAAATAAAAATGTTTGAAATGTACATTTATTGATTTGAATCACTTTTTGAATCTTTGTTATTCATTGTCATTTTACATATGACCTGATTTGACCTGATTATGTATGTTTCGGTTGTTCGGTTATGTCTTAAGTGAATGTAAACAGTTGAGAAAGAAAACACGTTTAACAGTATTGGATCCATGCAACTCAAAGTGACAGCAGCCTAATGAACCTGCTGCAGTCCGTCATTATTTGTCAGTTTTGTTTGTGATTCATTTCTTTGTTTTTATTGTATTGCTGACTGTTCGCGTCTTCTGCAACTGTTTTGAGGACCTTTTATTTAGCAACATTAGTTAACCTAGTACTAAGGGGCTTTTACACTGGCAGTTTAGTTTGAAACAGGGCGTGGTTCGAATTGAAAAATCGCTAATGTGAAAGCTGTCATGCGAACCCAGTGCGCACCGGGGAGGTTGTCTGAGTTCGGTTGAACTGTGCCGCGGTTCACACAGTTCACTTGAATATGAAAGCAACGCGGACTCGGGTGCGCACTTGTTCAGGAAGTAAAGTAACCTGCGTTTTCGCTGATTGTAATGTATTTACTTAAATAAAACACATGTAAGAGATGATAGTGTTGATGATTTATCTTGGATTCGAACAGGAGTAAGCCTGCAGTGTATTCGTGCTTTGCGAGTGCAATCAGAGTGGCAAATGAATGGCAATCAGCTGTCTCCTCAAAATAGGCTGCTTGCAAACAGAGGAAAACCGTCTACATGCAGCACACATACAGTAAACAAGTGTCGTTTACTCTGCTGCACATAATGGCACCACATTAATAAAAAACACAATTTATTGACCCGCGTTCTGTTTTCTGTCATGCGTCTTGCACGTCTGAAGACGTAAGATGAACGCAAACGCACCAGGGTTCGATAGAATCTATTTGAGTGCAGGGCTGCAACTAACGATTATTTTGATAATCTGTTAGTTTGGTGATTATTTTTTAGATTAATCAGATAAAAATCCTACTTTTATTTTTTATTGACAAAAAACACTATTGCACATCCTGCCCAATGTACTTCAAACAAATGTGCCAATTGAATGCTATGAAAATATACAGTGCTTAATAGTGTTATCGCGGTACCAAAATTCCAGTAGTCAGTACCAATACCATAAAAAATGTATGGTTCTCAGTACCAGTTTCGGTACCACAGCAAAATCTGTTGGAACTATTTTACTATTTTATATAGCCTATTTTAAAAACATTAAATATATGTGTGTATGTTTGTGTGTGTATATATACCTCAATTAAATAAATTTTGAAAAAAAAAAAAAAAAAAAATGCTCAAACATCTATTTTGTAACAGACGTGCGTGTTTATTTTAGCTATTCCGTCAGTGAAACGACACACTACAGCCTGTAAAACTATTAAATAAATATCGGTAAATAATGGTAACCTAAATAATAAGAAAGTTAAATATTTAAAAAAAAAACATTCATTTTTTTTTATTTCCACACAAAGATGCGTCATATAGCCTACTGCTCTGCGCTTTGAGAGGGATGTGGGACACAAGCAGGAAAGAGACCATTTCTCTTTAATAACATCTTCATGTTATTTCCTGATGTTACAAGCAACTGACACTTGTTGTAAAAGGTCTGAAGAGCTAGTTTTAAGTTCAGACATTCAGGCTATGTTTGATTTTGCGCTGCCAGAGAAAGCGAAAGTAAAAATCAACGTTTATAATCCCCTGCGTGAGCGAAGATTTGGGAAAAGAAAGAGATTCCATGTTCAGTGGAGTAACTAATGGAATATTGTTAAATTCTCTGATAATCAGGTGACCAGATCACGATTCGCAAAACAGAATACAAAGCCGACAAAGCTTAAATGTTTCCATGGCTGCGATGTCACATTTAATCAGTGGGTACCGAATATACAGAATATACCCGGATTCTCGGTACTACCGGTACTACAGAAATGCTGATATCGTCACATTTTCAAAATTTCAGTACTGACTTATTACCGAAGTACCGGTACTTTTGACAACACTAGTGCTTAATTTATTAGACTACCTGTCATAATAAAGAGAGAACACAAATATTTTAGGTATCTATCAAAAATTTTTATTAAACTAAACTAAAACTGTTATTGCCATTTATTAGACAATGTAGTATTAATGATAATAAAGAAAAACACAAACTCAGTGTTAACCAACAGGCAAGATAAATGTTCTGCAGCCAGGAACACACACATTCACTCTGGACACAATCGCCTCTTACTGTCATTTCTTTATCCTGTAAACAGGCTATAAGAAATGTCTTTTCATTTATATTCAATTACATGTTGTTATCCCTTTACAGTTACTACTCTCAAAAAATACTTGAATGACATGTTGACTTTTATATCTAAATTTAACTTTAAACAACAGATAGCTATTTCAGCAAAAATGAATATTTTTGCGCTGAATATTGTCTCCCTCTCTGCCGCATTCCGTCTGTCAACGCGGGTGTACACGCCGGCGCTCATTCAGTAAAGTTTGAAGTTTAACACAGACTGTCAGGACGAGCCTTTTCTGCAAAATGGAAATGCTCGCGTGAATTTGTAACATTTACAGATAAGGATATAGTTACAAAACATAACGTTTTGCGCTGATGACGCACACACATCTGTCAAAGTGCCTGACAGGTCAAGCCATTATGCTAATGCATTAGCTTGAAGCTTAAAATAAAGAATTCTCATGTTTTGGGCAGCTTGGATCACGTACCTTTCCTGCAGCAGCTCACTCTGCTTCCTCCACTTTTTTAAAATGCATTTTTATCCATAGAAATGCGTTATTAGGGCCCGAGCACGATGGTGTGAGGACTCTATTGGAATTGCTACGTTTATTATTAGGGCCCAAGCCACTAAGGCGCGGGGCCCTATTGTTTTTCTAAGGACAATTTTTTTTTTTCACCATCCGGGGCTTTTTGGGGGCCTTAACGTGCTCAAAAACTCTTGAAAATGGGCACACAAATTAGAATCTGCGGCCATTAGGCCTTTCATGTTCTAAGTTATACGCCAGCTCAACAGGAAGTCGGCTATTATGGGTTGTTTGAAAAACGCATGCTCTGGAATTTGATATACTCCTCCTAGGGTATTAATCCGATCACCACCAAACTCGGTCAGCACGAAGTCAAGACATTGAGGATGCTAAATTGCGAGCAAATTTTTGATATCTCGAACGGTTTGGCCTTGGCGAGGCAACAAATTTATGGCAAGAAAAGGGAAACAGGAAGTGTGTTATAACTTCTGCATACATTGATTTTTATAAAACTTCAGCTGTGTATTCATTGTAGGAGACCGATCACATGGATGTTACTATCATGAGTCAAAGTTATAGCGCCACCAACCGGCAACAGGAAGTGTGTCACATTTAAAATGCTTTGAGATCACCCTCTTATTTTTACCCGATTTGCTTCAAACTTATTAATCCGATTACCACCAAACTCGGTCAGCACGAAGTCAAGACATTGAGGATGCTAAATTGCGAGCAAATTTTTGATATCTCGAACGGTTTGGCCTTGGCGAGGCAACAAATTTATGGCGAGAAAAGGGAAACATGAAGTGTGTTATAACTTCTGCATACATTGATTGATTTTTATAAAACTTCAGCTGTGTGTTCGTTGTAGGAGGCCGATCACATGGATGTTACTATCGTGAGTCAAAGTTATAGCGCCACCAACCGGCAAAAGGAAGTGTGTCACATTCAAAATGCTTTGAGATCACCCTCTTATTTTTACCCGATTTGCTTCAAACTTCATCAGAATAATGTCAAGACATGGCGAATATAGACCTGTGAAAAGATTTTTGATATTTTTCAAACACTGTTGCTATAGCAACAGATCAAACTTCAATATTTGTTTTGGATGCTTTTGAGACTCTTAGCATGCTTCAAATTGCATAAAACTCGACACACGTCAGGATTGTCATCCAGTAGACATGGGCAAAGCCTTAGAAACGGGCGGGGAGGAGGGCCTCTATAGCGCCACCTTTTGACAAAAGTGGGGGGTTAGTTTAACCTACAATCACCAAACTCGGTACACATATTGCTCTCATTAAGCCGGACAACTTTCAGTCATTAGCTCCGACCAACAGGAAGTCAGATATTTTGGTTTGACAGACAGGGCAGATTAGGATGATATTCTGCACTCATTTGAAATTGACCTATGACATTCTATGACATGAAATTCAAACAATCTCATGGATGTAGCTGTTCTGGTTTGTGATCATATGGGCACCATATGTGGCACCGTATATGGGTTCGAGTCTCAGGTCCGGCAGGGATTGTCGGTGAGGGGAGTGAATGTCCAGCGCTCTCTCCACCCTCAATACCACGACTGAGGTGAGACCCTTGAGCAAGGCACCGTACCCCCAACTGCTCCCCAATATTTTCAGTTATTTTCAGTTTTCTTCGCAAAATCTGTGAAGTTTTTGCCATTTCCAGACGTTGTACTTTAACAAACTCCTCCTAGAGCTTTAATCAGACCAATATCATATTTGGTCAGGCTAATCTTAAGGCCTTTGCGATGTTAAATTGTGAAGATCTAGAGTTTTCGCTGAAGTGCGTGTCCGTGGCGGCCTGACAAAGTTCGATGTTTCGCCATGAAACAGGAAGTTGTCGTAACTCGGGTATACAATGTCAGATCTGCCCCAAACTTCAAATGTTTTATTAGAGTCCTGGCCTGAAGACATCTACATGCCAATATTCAGTTACAGTCATAGCGCCACCTGTGGGCAACAGGAAATGAAATGTTTTACACTGTGATTAACTCCTCATAGAGATTTAACCAGAACCACCAGAGCTTTAATCAGACCAATATCATATATGGTAAGTCTAATCTTAAGGCCGTAACGATGTTAAACTGTAAAGATCTAGAGTTTTTGCTGAAGGGCGTGACCGTGGCGGCCTGACAAAGTCTAATGTTTTGCCATGGAAGAGGAAGTTGTTGTAACTCAGGCATACAATGTCTGATCTGCTCCAAACTTCACGTTTGAAAATAGTCCTGGCCTGAAGACATCTACATGGCAATATTCAGTTATAGTCAAAGCTGCTGGCAGCAGGAACTGTGGTGCATTTCACCTCTATTTATCCACTTAAATAAATATCACCCACTGTTCACAGTTGTCCAAAGTCCACCAGGTGGCGGTGAGCCCGGATGCGAGGGCCCTTTCATCGCTGCTTGCAGCTTTAATTCAGCGCTGTAATTTGACGTGACTGACAGAAGTTTTCTGTGCACGGTGTGCAGACCCGACCAATCGATATTGAGAATCGTTTGTTGATGATTTTTATTATCGATTATTATTGATTTTTTTCGAATAGTTGTTGCAGCCCTATTTGAGTGTGAAACCAGACCAACACTGCGGGGGGCACCGGGAACAATCGCGCCCGGGCTCGGAACATGGCAAACGAGCCCAGTGTGAAAGCCCCCTTAGTTTAATCAATAATTGTGAAATTTTACTAACATTTAAAATTACTCATATCATGAAATAAGACTTTGATCATATCACCCACCAATAATAGTGTTAAATAATCGTGATTTCAACAAAAATAATTGTGATTATGATTTTTGCCATAATCAGACCTAGGAAAGACCATGAGAACCAGACACAGTCCTCAGCACAGACCCTATGACCAGCTTTTTTCCTGTTATCACTAGCTACGTTTACATGGACAACTTTTGTTTCAATCAGAATGAAATCCTTCTGAATGAATCTAAATGTAGTGTTTACATGAACGTTAAATAAAGTGATCGGGTTGATGTGCGTATTTGTCACAAGCTTCAAATCGGAATTGATTTTTTTGACATGCGCACACTGCGCGAATATACAGAGCTTCCCGCTGTTTGCGCATACGAACCATCCTCCTACCATTGCTTCTTTTCTTTGTTTTAAAGAGCACACTTAATATTTATCTATTTCGGGTACTAATTTAGGAAACAGGAGCACATGAAGCTTTGTGCTATGCTGCTTATATTTATCAAGCAGTAAAAAAGCCTCTTCCCGCACCCAAAACAAGTCAGAAACAAGGACTGATGTGATGTTGTCCTGCTCCACTTCACAGATGATGAGTGGAAGGAGAATTTTAGAATTACATGACAGTCATTTATAACACTTAACTCAACAACAACAGCTTGTTCCACGCGTCATCCGTCATTACTCCATTTCTACATCATTGCACATGCGCAGTACTTTCCAGTTTCGGTTTTCAGTCCGTTCAAGTGTTTACATGTCCTCTCGATAAAATTAGAAAAGGTTTAAACCACCCCTTATATTCCTAACTTAATTTTAATCAGATTTGGCAAATTCATTCCAAATGACGTGGTTACAAGTGACTTTTTTATTCCGACTGTGCTACTATTACTATTATTATTAGGGTCCATGTAAATGCAGCTAGTGTAAAGCTGCTTTGAAACAATCTGTATTGTATAAAACGTTATATAAATAAAGGTTACTTGACTTGACAAAAGTACATTAGGATAAATATTTTGCTTGTTACATATACGTGCAACATCTCACCAGTAAATATAAATGTTAGCTAGATTGGGACTTCCGATTTGGCGATGTAAGAGAGGGCAGCAGCGCAAGGTCCTCCCAACCACACTCCATTTAAAAGAGGACATGGCAAGTTTAATTCAAGACTCAATTAAGCCGTTACAAGCCTCCCTTGACACGCTGTGTGAGACAGTAAGCTCGTTTCAGCACCGACTTGCATCTACTGAAGCACTGGTCGGCAAAAACTTCGAAAGGCTAGTCGCCGCGGAAGCGACGATTAAATCCTTGAAAGCACAGAACTCATCTCTTCTCGACCAAATTGACGACCTGCATATTATTAATATTCCGGAAGGCGCCAAAGTTGGAAAAGACACTATCGGATTTCAATCTGGGCGGCTTAAAGATACCATGGAGAGCGTGTTTGACAAACCTCCTGAACTTGAGCGAGTGCATCGCTCACTTCGCCCCAAACCTGGAGCAGGGCAACCTCCAAGACCATTCATCGTCTGCTTCCACCGTTTTCAGGAAAAGGAAAAGGCACTTCACTGGGCCAGGCGACATGATATTAAATTCAACGGAGTGTCACTGAGGTTATACCCGGATACAAGCGCAGCGCTGGCGAAGAAATGCGGCGGATTCAAAGAAGTCAAACAATCCCTCTATCAGAAAGGCATAAAGTTTCAACTTCTGTGCCCTGCCCGTCTCCGTGTGAAATTCAGAGAGGAAACTCACACTTTTGATTCACTGGAGGCTGCTGAGTCTTTTTATAAACAACGCATCCTTGTACAGGACTAAAGACCGGTTCTGACTGTAATACATTGTCTGTGAAGTTATACGACAAACACAATATACTTCAGGCAATAAGGTTACTTTTTTTTTCTCTCTCTCGATCGCAAGTTATCTAAAATTTTAAGAAAAGATGGTATGTTTGTTTCTGTTCATTGCTTCAATGCTTATTTAGTACAATGCGTAACAATGACGCTATACTGAACTCCGTGTAAATATTGTGGATTGGGATCTCTCAAGAAGTTAAAGAAAAAGACTGGATAATCAGGAGCCATTCAATTTAAGTAGGATTCTGCGGCTTGTTTCAGTTAGGGAAGCAAGCAAAGGGATCATGTTGGGAAGTTTGGTTTTGTGTTACTTTTATCAAAAAGTGTTGGAAAAGTTTCATTTTATGTTATGTTTGTGGAAGAACTTAACAGTGAGGAAACATGTATGTGATTGCCTGTTTAAATTCATAATTTCTCATGTCTGATATGGCCGATATAACTAAATCTCCTGGAGGTTCAAAAGTTAGATTTGTTAGCTGGAATGTCAAAGGCCTAAATAGCCCAACTAAAAGAGGAAGAATTTTTGCATATTTAAAAAAAAATAAAATCTGAAATAATATATTTACAGGAAACCCACCTACGCGTGGTTGATCATCTCAGAATTAGGAAATCATGGGTTTTTCACTCTAACTTTAACTCTAAGGCAAGAGGCACTGCCATATTGATACACAAAAGTATCCAATTTACTGCCTCTGCTTCTATTGCAGACCCTCAGGGAAGATATGTTGTAGTCTCTGGGATGTTATATCATGTCCCTGTCTTATTAGTTAATGTATATGCTCCCAACTGGGATGATGTGAATTTTATTAATAAGTTGGTTTCTTTATTGCCAGACCTAAATTTCATGATTTTTTGGTGGCGACATAAATTGTGTTATGGATCCATCCCTTGACCGTTCAAATCCTAAATCTGTATCCCGTTCTAAGATGGCCCAAGCCTTATCCACGTTCATAGATCAAGTGGGGGCTGTTGATCCTTGGCGATTTCCAAACAGCAGAGCATATTCCTATTTTTCACAAGTTCATCACTCCTATTCAAGAATTGATATTTCTTTATAGATCAATCTCTCCTTCCTTCTGTTGGACAAATCGAATATTTACCTATTGTGGAATCAGACCATGCCCCCTTGCAATTAGATCTTATTTGCAATTTGAGGTATAACGAACGGCCTTTGTAGAGACTAAATACGGCCCTGTTATCAGATCCTGCATTTTGTACATTTTTATCAACAGCTATAGATAATTTTCTATTACATAACAGGGGTGAAACGGTTCTCGGTAAAAAACCGAGCCGTTCGGTTCTCCACCCACAGTTCGGCACGTGCTTGCACCGCGGTTCATCCCGAAACCTGACAACGCATCTATAATATGGTTTGTTGAAAACAACAACGTGTAAAACAGGCGGATTCAGCTAATGAATGTTTCAATCAATGGATCCGCATTATGGCTTCCCAATATGTTCCCAACATCGATGATCAAAAGAACATGGGCAAAACAGTCACTGTGAACAAATGCTCAATACGAGTGCTGAATGCTCTATGACCAGTCATTTACGCCGTCACCACCCGGGTGTTGTTAGCGCGCGAGCGCAGGTGAGACATGAACGCGTGCTGTGAGGAGATTTGTGTGTGTGTGTGTGTGTGTGTGTGTGTGTGTGTGTGTACTTATCTGAAGTATGAAGAGCCAATCAAGCCAAAATTCATTCTGGCACTCTCATACACATACATTCTCCTTTCACATACATACATTCTACTTTCACATATATATATATTCTACTCTCACACACATACATATTGTACTCTCACACACATACATTGTACTCTCACACACATACATTCTACTCTCACACACATACATTCTACTCTCACACACATACATTCTCCTTTCACATACATACATATTCTACTCTCACACATGCATGTCTGAAGAAAATATGTGTATGTAAGTGAAGAATGTATGTGTGTGTGAGAGAGTATAGTGGAAACGGAATGGGGGAACTGTATCGAAAAAAAATTGTCATAAACCAGTGGTTGTGTGGAGTATTTTGCAAATGTTTAGATCAGTGATTCCCAACCGGGGGTACATGTGCGTGTTCCAGGGAGTACGCAAAAGATTTAGATTTTGCTTGGTTTGTTCAGGCCTGTCGCTGGGACATTCTAAAATGCTTAACGTGTACAGAAAAGCAAGATTTGCTTTTCTGTACACGTTAAGCCTAGAATATGAACGCAACACATTTAATTACATGTTAAGCATTTTCCTCCCATAAAGAAAACGCTTAACGAGAATTAATGTAAGTAAGACAGTGACATTAAAAGACCAAACTTAGTCAACACTATACTAATAAAGCATACTATATAGAATAATTGTTTTGTGCAGAATTTGATCTTTAATCACTAGGCTACATTAAGCGACGTTAAGCTTTTTCTTTATAACGGTTTTCTATGAGAGGAAAACAACGTGTAATTTAACGAATTGCATTTATATTCTGGGCTCATCTGCTTTGCTGTACATAGTATGGTATATTAGTATGATGTTTACTGAGTTTGGTCATATATCACTGTCTTAGTACATCAAGCCAGGAAAATTCAAATTCTGGGCTCAACGTTTTTTTTGTAGTATACTTTATTAGTATGATGTTTAGCTACTAAGTTTGGTCTGTTAATATCACTTAGTACATTAAGCGTTTTAATGTCCCCTGTCACTTAGGTGTAATAGACTTGCTGAATGCATTCAGTCACCCCTGCTTCAGCCCAACCTGGCGCGTTAATTGCTGCAAATGTGTCTATTTACAACATGATTTTGCAGCATTAAGTATTGTAGCCAAGCACATGCTTTACTGTTGAAAATAATGGCCAATCAGAATTGTTTGTTAAACTCAGCTCAATATCCCTCAAAACATTGAATACGTTTCTTTTTAGTGTCAGTCCTACACTCACAAATCCTCTCATAAAAAGCGTAGTAGACACATTGTAATTTAAAGATTTGAAAGACTTTTCCTACTTTAGTGCATAAAGTGCTGAACTTTAAAAGCCAATAAGTATTTATCTACCGCCATCTAATGGTTATAGTGGCAGCCTATTTTTCGTGTCTTTTTTATTTAAATAAAAGTGTTTGTTTTCAATTAAATGTTGGATTTCCTACATCTTGAAACTTTTTTATAAATGGGGACAATCTCTGAAGGATGAATAAATAATTTTTTTGTCATCATATTCAAAATAACTTTTGAAGTGCTGGAATGTCCAATTACATTTACAATTACATTGTGTTTCTTATTTAAAATTTCCCAATATCTTCAAGTCTGAATTGTAATCAATAAAACTGGTTCATTGGTAAATTAGGTAACTGTTACAACTGCATTAAAATATAAACGCCGCATTTACTTTTGTTTATTGTTGATAAAGGGGTACTTGAGCCTTATTGATGGAGTTGTGGGGGTACTTGAGGCTAAAAAGGTTGGGAACCACTGGTTTAGATAATTTAATCTGTAAGTACTAAATAAGCTATATCATAGAAAAAAATAATAAAATCAACCCTTTATGCTGGGTAAAATTAGACCAACCTGTGTTCTGTCCTATGTTTACCCAGCCCTTGGGCTAAAAACAACCCAAAATTTACACATGTATGTGAAAAGAGAATGTAAGTGTGTGAGTAGAAATGTATGTATGTGAAAGGAGAATATATGTAGGTGAGAGTAGAAATGTATGTGTGTGAAAGAAGAATGTATGTGTGTGAAAGGAGAATGTATGTGTGTGAAAGGAGAATGTATGTGTGTGAGAGTAGAAATGTATGTGTGTGAAAGAAATGTAAGTGTGTGAGAGTAAAAATGTATGTATGTGAAAGAAGAATGTATGTATCTGAGAGAGTAGAAATGTATGTGTGTGAAAGGAGAATGTATGTGTGTGAAAGGAGAATGTATGTGTGTGAAAGGAGAATGTATGTATGTGAGAATAGAAATGTATGTGTGTGAAAGAAGAATGTATGTATCTGAGAGTAAAAATGTATGTGTGAAAGGAGAATGTATGTATGTATGCGAGAGAGTAGAAATGTATGTGTGTGAAAGGAAAATGTAAGTGTGTGAGAGTAAAAATGTATGTATGTGAAAGAAGAATGTATGTATCTGAGAGTAAAAATGTATGTGTGTGAAAGGAGAATGTATGTATGTGAGAGAGTAGAAATGTATGTGTGTGAAAGGAGAATGTAAGTGTGTGAGAGTAGAAATGTATGTATGTGTTAGGAGAATGTATGTATGTGAGAGTAGAAATGTATGTATGTGAAAGGAGAATGTATGTGTGTGAAAGGAGAATGTAAGTGTGTGTGAGAGTAGAAATGTATGTATGTGTTAGGAGAATGTATGTATGTGAGAGTAGAAATGTATGTATGTGAAAGGAGAATGTATGTGTGTGAGAGTAGAAATGTATGTATGTGAAAGAATGTATGTGCCAGAATGAATTATGGCTTGTACGGCCCCTCATACTGAAGCATACACGGAGAGCCGCGTCACAGCGCGTACAAACTCTTGTGCAAATTCTCTTTCAAGTCTTGCATCTAAATTGACAAATTCACACAAAATTATGTCAACATGCCCATCTTAGCGAGTATCCTAACAAACATAGTAGGTTGTGTCTTAAGAGAAAAACGAGACAGACAGCGCATATGTATCAGTGTACTGATCTTTGAATTATGTCTTAAAGGGACAGGAGTCTAATATTCCTGCTCTCTGTGTTTTAATGTTAATCAAACGACAAAAGACATAAAAATCACTTTTGACTGAATAGCTTTTGTAATTTCAATAATGTTTCATCTTTATTTAATTTATTCAAAAGATGTTTATATGCAGTGTTATTTTATATTTGATTACTTTATTCAATTTCTGTACCTGAAAACTATTGTTAGATACCTGAAAAACCTGTAAAGCATTGTATTTTATTTGTATCTTAGCTCTCATGTACAGTGCCACTTGAAAGTTTGTGAACCCCTTGCAGAATCTGTGAAAATGTGAAAAATTAACAAAATAAAAGAGATAATACAAAATGCATGTTATTTTTTATTTAGTACTGTCCTGATTAAGATATTTTACATAAAAGATGTTTACATATAATTCACAAGACCAAAAATAGCTGAATTTATTAAAATGACCCCGTTCAAAAGTTTGTGAACCATTGATTCTTAATACTGTGTGTGGTTACCTGGATGATCTATGACTGTTTTTTTTGTTGTGTGATGGTTCTTCATGAGTCTCTTGTTTGCTCTGAGCAGTTAAACTGAGCTCTGTTCTTCAGAAAAATCCTCCAGGTCCTGCAGATTCTTCAGATTTCCAGCATCTTTTGCATATTAGAACCCTTTCCAGCAGTGACTGTATGATTTTGAGATCCATCTTTTCACACTGAGGACAATTGAGGGACTCAAACACAACTATTAAAAAAGGTTCAAACATTCACTGATGCTCCAGAAGGAAGCACAATGCATTAAGAGTCAGGGGTGAAAACAGGATGAAGATGTCCAAATTTTTCTTATTTTGTTTAAATGTCAATTTTCTTCATTTAGTACTGTCCTTTGGAAGCAACAGAAGATACCTACATGTTTACCAGAGACAAATTAAGTACAATTACCTTGATCTTCAAATTCAAAAAGTTTTCACCCCCCGGCTCTTAATGCATCGTGTTTCCTTCTGGAGCATCAGTGAATGTTTGAACCTTTTTTAATAGTTGTGTTTGAGTCCCTCAGTTGTCCTCAGTGTGAAAAGATGGATCTCAAAATCATACAGTCACTGCTGGAAAGGGTTCAAATATGCAAAAAATGCTGGAAAACTGAAGAATCTGCAGGACCTGGAGATTTTTTCTGAAGAACAGAGCTCAGTTTAACTGCTCAGGACAAACAAGGGACTCATAAACAACCATCACAAAACAAAAGTACAGTCGTAGATCATCCAGGTAACCACACACAGTATTAAGAATCAATGGTTCACAAACTTTTGAATGGGGTTATTTTAATAAATTCAGCTATTTTTTTGTCTTGTGAAATATATGTAAACATCTTTTATGTAAAATATCTTACTCAGGACAGTACTAAATAAAAAATAACATGCATTTTGTATTATCTCTTTTATTTTGTTAAATTTTTTCACATTTTCACAGATTCTGCAAGGGGTTCACAAACTTTCAAGTGGCACTGTATTTATTTGTGCTGTTTCTTGTAGTTAAGTTATTTGTCTTTATTTTCTTTATTTTTATTTAAAAATTTGTCTTATTTTTTTTTACAGAACATAGCACATACCGAACCGTACCGATACCGTGACCCTAAAACCGTGATAAAAACCAAAATGTGAGTAATCTGAACCATTGCACCCCTATTACATAACAAATCAGTATTTATTTCAGCATATACATTGTGGGAGACACTAAAAGTAGTTATCATGGGAAAAATAATTTCATATACCTCAACTCTCAACAAAAAACGTAAACAAAAACAGGACGATTTAATTGATTCTATAAGAAGGTTAGATTATCAATATTCCACATCTCCCTCACCTGGACTTTATAAGGAAAGGCTGAACCTTCAAGTTCAGTATAATCTGTTATCAACAAATAAAACTGAATGGTATTTATTACGTTCTAGAGGATATATGAACATGGAGAAAAAGCAGGACGACTTTTAGCACACCAGTTAAAATCTAAACTACTTAAATTTATATACTTCTGAAAGCCCTGAATCTAACTCTGAAAGGTTGGAATTTTTAAACAATATAGATATACCCACCCTTAATTCTGTGCAGAAAAGTAATTTAGATCAGCCCATACAAATAGAAGAAATTTTAAACTCGATCACATTAATGCAGAGTAAAAAAAACTCCCGGCCCTGATGGCTATCCAATAGACTTTTATAAAAAAAAAATTGCAGATAAATTAGCCCCTATTCTTCTTGATATGTTTAAAGACTCTCTGGGAAAGGGTAGCTTGCCACAAACTTTGAATGAAGCAAACATTACACTTTTATTAAAACCTGGTAGGGATCCTTTGAAATGCAATTCTTACAGGCCAATCTCTCTTTTAAATTCCGATGTTAAAATCTTTGCTTTACGTTTAGATACAGTAATAGAAAACTTGATTTCAAAAGACCAAACAGGTTTTGTCAGAGGCCGGCATTCATTTAGTAACATCCGGAGATTGTTAGGGGTAATCCACTCATCTAAACTTTCTCAGAACCTTGTCCCTCAAGTAGTCATCTCATTAGATGCTGAAAAAGCATTTGACAGGGTAGAGTGGAAATATTTATTCTCTGTGCTGGAAAGATTTGGCCTTGGAACGCATCTTCTCTCATTGATTAAGTTATTATACTCTTCCCCTAATGCGTCTGTAATCACAAATAGAATACGTTCAAAGTCTTTTCCCCTATCAAGGGGTACAAGACAAGGTTGTCTTCTTAGCCCTTTACTTCTTACTTTAGCCATCGAGCCCCTTTCTATAGCGTTAAGACACTCATAGCATTTTACTGGCATCAACAGAAGGGGCATAGAACATATCCCAACGTATCCTTATATGCCGATGATATGCTGTTGTACATTTCAGATCCGATCTTAGGTATTCCACAAGTAGTTAAGATATTGAAACAATTTGGAACATTCTCAGGCTATAAATTGAATTTTTCAAAAAGTGTTTGCTTTCCCATTAACGGTAAGGGCCTCCATATGTCGAACACTGATATACCTTTTCAGTTGTCTGTATCAGGTTTTAGATATTTAAGGATAAACATCACACAGGGATTCCCTAACCTTTACAAAGAGAACTTTGCTCTTTTAATCGACAAGTTAAAACTAGACCTCAAAAAATGGAATTTGTTGTTTCTTTCTCTTGCAGGTACAATCAAATGCATAAAAATGAATATTCTACCAAGGTTCATGTACTTGTTTCAATGTATCCCAATATTTTTAACAAAGTCCCTTTTTCAGAATTTAGACAGATTGATTTCATCATTTATATGGGGTGGAAAAACACCTAGAATTCAGAAGGAATTTCTCAAAAAACAGAAAACTCAAGGTGGATTAGCGCTTCCTAACTTTAGGTATTATTATTGGGCTGCAAATATCTCAAAAGTACTTTATTGGCTTCATAACCCCAATGATGTCTGGTGTTAGTTAATTAAGTTAATTAAGCCACGTTAAGCCTTTTCACGGTAGGCATTTTCATGTTAAGCGTTTTAGAACGTCCCAGTGTCGGGATCATTTTCAACAGATTAACATTATGAAAACTGGTAAAACCTTAGGAACTTCAAAAGATTTAAACTCTTTGCATCTGGCAACCACAAGCATATCCCAAAGAAAAAACAAGTTTTCAGGATAAATAACGAACTGACCAATATCGTGACGATTATTTAAAATAAATCGAGAGAAGCAGATATCGTTATCGCGATTAAAATACGATTAATCGTGCAGCCCTATTTCAGAGGCAAAATCATGTACTTCATCATCCCTTCCTGCTTTAGCTTTATCTAAATTGCCCCTTGGTGTTTCATTGTATACTCAATGCCCAGTCGTAGCAATCACCCTTAGGATTTGGTTTCAGTTCAGACAATGTTTTGGTTTTAAAGACTTCTCCATAGCCAGCCCTATATGCAAGAATCACCTATTCCTTCCAGCTCAATTGGACTCAGTCTTCAGCCAGTGGCAACATTCAGGTCTTGTCAAATCTAGTGATCTTTTTATTGCCTATTTTTTTGCCCCATTTTCCACTCTCTCCTCAAAATACAATTTGCCAAGATCACACGTTTAGATATTTTCAAGTTCGTCATCTAATCCAAAATCATTGTCCCACTTATCCCTCCATTCCTCCCATTACAAGACTGGACGCAATTTTAAATATTCCATTACATATGAAGGGAGTAATTTCTAATGAATATAATACTTTAATGTCAATAAAAAGTATTAATCTAGACAAAATCCGTGCAGACTGGACAAAGGATCTGGCAGTGTATATATATCAAATGTAACCTGGAATAATGCTGCATCTAGAGTGAATGAAACAACCTCCTGTACTCGCTTAGGTTTAATTCAGTTCAAGGTCCTCCACAGACTTTATTATAGTAAGGTTAGACTGTCCAAGATCTACGCTAATGTAGTAGACACGTGTGAACAATGTTGCTCTGCTAAAGCAGACTTGGCTCATATGTTTTGGGCTTGCTCCAGACTGCTTGATTACTGGACAACTATATTTAAAATTTTGTCTGAGGCATATAATAAGGATATCAGACCTAGCTTTGAAATGGCTGTTTTTGGAGTACCTGAGCAAGGTGTGGTCATGTCTAAAAATTGTCAAGATGCTTGTGCTTTTGCATGTCTTTTGACTCGGAGGAGAATATTACTTGATTGGAAATCAAAGAAACCACCTTTAGTTTCACTCTGGCTTAGTGATGTAATGCTGTTCTTGAAATTGGAGAAAATTAAATATTCTCTTAGAGGATCCACCAAATGTTTTTATTCTGTATGGACTCCAATGATCTCATATTTTGAAAAGGGTGTAACTCTTCCCCCAAACTAAATGATGAACGCCTGTGCACATTTGAACAAATAAATTTATCAGACAATGGGCTAACAACGATGTCAATTTCCTCGATGTTTGTAATATCAGAACTTTGAGATTCTGTTTTTCCATTTTGTTTTTTCCAATTTGTTTATTTATTATGTTTTTTTTTTTGTTTTTGTTTTTTTACTGTTCTGGGGTGGGTTGAGGGTAAGGGGAAAATTGTAAAATCAAAAGGAACATTGTTAATTTTATCTGTATAAAAATATATATATAAAAAAAAAAAAATTTTAGCGTTCATTACCTATCTAGCGATGGTATGTTTATGCTGACAAATAATAATGATTTTTTTTTTTGTTTGTTTTTTAAATCTATCGCATGTCATTATGTGTAGTGAGTTGGCTACCATGAACATAGGCTGTTTGTTTCTCAATTCTAAAAACGCAAACAAAGGACTTGCATTCTTGTGAAGACGGGTCTTGCCAGGCTACCTTGAACAAACTCGGAAGGACACGAGGATACAGAACGCATCTTTTTGAGAACTGAGATGTGCTGTGACCTTGTTGCTTAACTGACCTTTCAGCACATATTAAGCAGTGGGACAACACCATCCAATACACAATAAATAGCAATAATAAAAATAACAATAATAATGCGCTTACCTTTGTGTTGCGCTTTAACTTTAAACAGAACTACAGTATGCCTTTCTTGAACACTGAACAATGTGTACACATTGTAGAACATAACGCAGAACTTTGCATTTGTCAAACTAAATTTTTGTCAAAACTGATTAACCGATTATTCAAACCTATTTCAGCAGCGGTCAGGGACGAGTATACTAGAGTGCAGTCTGGATGGTTTAAAAGTTGCCGATGTCCTGGTCAGCTAAAAGTGCGGACTCGTCGGTAACATCATGATGAGTAATTGGATGGAGTATATGAACACTTGGTTTTTGTTTGTTAACAATTAGCCTATAAAATTCAAATGTTTGAAAACCACCAAACTGGCCCAAATTTTCTCCACTAGGGATGGGCATTTTTCCAAAATACTGTATTCAAATATTTGGGCTCGAAAAAAAACGAATATTCGAATATTCTGAACAAGCTTATGATTAGGTAATATACACAACAAGCCTACATTATATACATAAGCTTACGTTTCTTTTAGTTCAAAGCATTAAACAATATATGCAAACAAAAAAATATATAAAGAACAAAAGCATTTAAACAAGCAGCGCGAACGGGAAAAACGCTAATAAAGCAGACAGCGCCAGTTATCGTACAAAACAATAACATAATACACTCGTATCGTGTTCATATCGTTTCACATGTTCATGTTGAGAAAATCAATAGTATCCACATGCTCGGGTGAGAAAACGAGCTGCGCTGACGAAACAAAGAAAACGATAATACATAATGGTATGCTAAGCTAAGTTTCTAACAGCAGCACTTTGTGTTTTCTCTTCGTAAATATGTCTCCCTCGACGAAACTTAAAGGAAGCATATGTCTCAAAATCATTTTGCTATAAGTTATCCTTTTTGCTCACTCCTGTCGTGTCGTGAATGCAGTAATGGACAGCTGTCATTCCTTATTCGACTGGTGTTTTGATTTCATGTGCTTTCTCATTATGGTGGTGATATTATGATAGCTCAGTTTCATTAAATCATTTGATCAAAAGTAATTACATTTTGTAAGATCATTTTCATCCAAGTAATTCCAAACTTCGCGAGGCAGACGAAAACATTATGTGATGATCATAAAATAAACTTGTTAAACACGCTCCACAGCGCCACCAGGTGCATATAGTTATAACTGCGAGTTTTAGTGCTTAGGATTTATCATGGATTCACTGCATTTACAGCCAGCAAAGCAACATAGTAAAATTCGAATAGTATTTTTATTTTTCAAATATTAATTACAGGTCGAATATTCGACTATTTGTGCACACCCCTATTATCCACCCGCCCAAACCAATTTTTACCCCCACAATCAAATTCAAAACTGCCCAATCTGGCAACAATATTTATAGGCTTCCGTACGTCGTCCGCCCGCCCGCAACTACTTTTTACGAATTTTTAACGGTTTGATTCTCTCAAGTCTGCACTCGACGCATCCTCATGGGTGCATGCACATCCGGGTACTTTCATGCATTCTACAAGTTACAATATATCACCCTCAGTATAATCTGTCAAAATGACAGACAGCCTTCAGAACTTTCACTGCTTTAAAAAAAAGCAGTTACGTTACGTGTCCCCCGCCCTTTTAATAAAACGTAAATTCGTCCCCCGCACTTTTTTCGGGCAAGTGTGTTCACATAGATGCCAATGTGAATAAATCTCGATTTAAATTCAAAGAGACAAGATAGTCTATGCATGACCTGTCGTTTTATTCTTATCTAAAATGAGGCAATCTAAACATTATGGAGCGCTCACTCTCGTGTAATATACGTTTTATTCATACTGAAAGCCGGAGGACACTCTCTCGCAGAAAGTCCAAAATGGTTTCGTAGAAGTAATTTAGCTATTCGCTCTAGCAGCAGCTGAATAAAATGCAGAAATTTTTTCGTAATCTAGAACGCAAATGGAGACAAACTCGTTTAGAGGTCTTCAGAATCGCGTGGAAAGACAGCTCGTCCCGTTATAGAAAGACTCTAAAAGCAGCCAGGGCTGAGCATCTCCGCAAACTCTTAGAAAATAACCAAAACAATCCAAGGTTCTTGTTTAGTACAGTGGCTAGATTAACAAATAAACAGACATCACCAGAACAAAACATGTCATTACAGTTTAGTAGCGATGACTTTATGAATTTCTTTACTGAAAAAATCGAAAGCATCAGAAATACAATTGTAAATGTACAACCTTTGACAGAGTTTTATGATTCAGCCTCAATTATCACCCCTCAAGAACAGTTTCAGTGCTTTGCAACTATAGGACAGGAAGAGCTAAATAAACTTATCACAGCATCTAAACCAACAACATGTTTATTAGATCCAATACCCACTAAACTACTGAAAGAATTGTTACCTGTAGCAGCCAAAAGCCTCTTCTCATTATTAACTCGTCTTTATCTCTAGGTCATGTTCCAAGACCGTTCAAGTTAGCAGTTATTAAGCCTCTCATTAAGAAACCACAATTAGATCCAAATGTATTGGCAAATTGCAGACCCATTTCAAATCTTCCATTTATATCTAAAATACTACAAAAAGTGGTGTCGGTCCAATTGTGTTCCTTCTTGCAAAAAAATGCTATCTATGAAAAATTTCAGTCAGGATTCAGGTCTCATCATAGCACAGAAACTGCGCTCGTTAAAATTACAAATGACTTACTTCTAGCTTCTGACCAAGGCTGTATCTCAATACTAGTGCTACTTGATCTCAGTGCTGCGTTCGACACTATAGATCATAAAATACTCCTAGATCGACTACAGAATTACACTGGTATTCAGGGACAGGCATTACGGTGGTTTAGGTCGTATCTATCAGACCGTCACAATTTAGTTTATTTAAACGGGGAAAAATCTAAGATAACGATAGTAAATTATGGAGTGCCGCAAGGATCTGTGTTAGGCCCTCTGCTATTTTCAATATACATGCTGCCACTTGGTAATATTATAAGAAGACATGGAATTAGTTTCCACTGCTATGCCGATAATACTCAGTTATATATTTCAACACAACCAGATGAAAACTCTAAATTATCCAATCTGACAGAGTGTGTTAAAGAAGTAAAACATTGGATGACTAGTAATTTTCTTCTATTAAATTCAGATGAGACTGAAGTATTACTTATTGGGCCAAAAACCTGTACACAGAATCTCTCAGACTACAATCTGCATTTAGAAGGATGTACTGTTACTCCATCCTCGACAGTTAAAGACCTGGGTGTTATATTAGACAGCAACTTGTCCTTTGAAAATCATATTTCATATGTTACAAAAACAGCCTTCTTCCACCTCAGAAACATTGCTAAGATACGGAATATGTTATCTGTTTCTGATGCAGAAAAGTTAGTTCAGGCTTTCATGACGTCTAGACTAGATTACTGTAATGCATTACTAGCTGGTTGCCCTGCTTCCTCAATAAACAAGCTACAATTAGTACAAAATGCAGCTGCTAGAGTTCTTACCAGGTCAAGAAAATATGATCATATAACACCAATTTTATCATCTCTACACTGGTTACCTATTAAGTTCCTTATCGATTATAAAGTACTGCTAATGACCTAAAAGGCTCTAAATGGTTTAGCTCCTGTGTACTTAACCGATCTTCTATCGCCCTACAATCCTTCACTCTCTTTAAGATCACAAAACTCTGGACTTCTGGTTGTACCCAGGATAGCTAAGTCCTCTAAAGGAGGGAGAGCATTTTCACATTTGGCTCCTAAACTCTGGAATAGCCTTCCTGATAATGTTCGGGGCTCAGACTCGCTCACCCAGTTTAAATCTAGATTAAAGACGCATCTCTTTACCCAAGCATTCACATAATGCATCTCATATCAGATCAATTGCACATGACTATCTTTGCTTAATGTTATGAACAGCAGCTATGCTAATTATTCTCCATTTGCTTTTCCGTTTTACCTCGGGACGCCCGTCCCGAGGTGACTAGAGAGTATATCATTTTCAGTTCGGACCCAGACTCTTAAGAAGACCTCAGATGACCAACACTTTTGAAGAGACAGCGCCAACTCCTGCGAGGACTTCAGAAGATACAACATCTGGATCAACACGCACATTCGCAAATTTCTATATATCCTAATTATTGTTAATATGTAATTCATTTTTCCAGGAGCTCTTTGCTTCTACCTTCAATTAAATTGCTAACAGTGATTGTAAATTATTAGCTAACTGCATTCTCCAAATTGTAATGTTGACATGCATTCTCTGTAAAGCTGCTTTGAAACGATATGTATTGTGAAAAGCGCTATACAAATAAATGTGAATTGAATTGAAATTTATCGATTGATGAAACATGAAGACAACAACACACACGATTGCAACAATAGATGTATTATGTGTGTTTTTCAAGCCATTGTTGACAAAGTATATGAATTATGTATCTAACTGACAACCTTTTTAATGTTTTTGAAAGAAGTCTCTTATGCGCACCAAGGCTGCATTTAATCAAAAATACAGTAAAAACAGTAATATTTCAAAATATTATTACAAATTAAAATAGCAATTAAAATTAAATATATTTTAAAATGTAATTTATTCCTGTGATGCAAAGCTGAGTTTTCAGCATCATTACTCCAGTGTCACATGATCCTTCAGAAATCATTCTAATACACTGATTTGCTGCTCAAGAAACATTTCTGAGTTGCTTAAAATTGTTGGGAAAACATGATACATTTAATTTTTCTGGATTCTTTGATGAATAGAAAATTCAATGAACAGCATTTATTTGCATTTGTTACATTAATTTATTAAATAGATATATTTTGTAACATTATAAATGTCTTCACTGTCACTTTTGACAAATTGAATGCATCCTTGATGAATAAAAGTATTAATTTCTCTCTTAATACAAATGTTTGAATTGTATCATGGTTTCCACAAAAATATGAAGCAGCACAACTGTTTTCAACATTTCTAATAATCAGAAATGTTTCTTGAGCAGCAAATCACTATATCAGAATGATTCCTGAAGAATCATGTGACACTGAAGACTGGAGTAATAATTCTGAAAATTCAGCTTTGACCAAATATATTGTGCATTTTACAATATATTCACATAGAAAACAGCTATTTTAAATTGTAATACTATTTCACAATATTACTGTTCTTTCTTCATTTTTTAATAAATAAATCCAGCCTTGGTGAGCAGAAGAGACGTCTTTCTAAAACATTAAACAATTGTAATGTTTCCAAACTTGATAGGTACTGTATTTTCTGCGTTATTCTGTGATAATTTATTTTTATATTGTATAAAATCCATGAGGACGTAATGCACTAGTGTTTGTAGTGCATAAATCATAAAATTAGCATAAAATATAGGGAGAAAAAGTAGATATTGTTATTGTTCAGCAGCTAATTTTTATAAAAAGAAAATTTATTTCAAATTAAAAGCAAGAGATAAGATTAAAAAAAAAAAAATCTATCAATTTGACAAAGGTCAGATAAAAACATTACACCCGACATTTTTGTCCCCCTCACTTCTGAAATGATGGCTACGCCCCTGACTGCACTATATTATATTACGTTATATTATAATTAATTACATAAATATTAATTTTCACAACATTTAAGTAAATCATAATGGCCTATTCTAATTTTTATTACTATATACAATTCCAAGTAAAAAAAAATAATAACATTAGGCTTACACTGTACGTGACATGAACATAAATCAAAACGCTAGTCGCAATTATTTATATGACAATCATAACACAAAATTTATGATCGTGACAACAAGCCTACTGGGAGAGGAACATTCCGTACAGGGCTCTACACTGCAACCTTTTCGGTCGCATTTGCAACACATTGAAAATAACTGCATGGAACTGTGAAAAAAATATTTAGGCGCACCAGTGCGAGTGACCCGCTCGATTCTTATGAATAGATACAATCAGAATAAAAAGTAGGCCTACAAAACCCCAAAAATGCATCTACACTGACTGAGCAACAGTTTCCTACTATGATCGGCTGCTTTTCATGCCTTCATTCAAAGACTTTGCTTCAGTCAGCAGAGCTGATTACACGTCAAAGATTGTTTACAAGGTGAAACTGGTGTGACACAACCATGCGCACTTACCAGACAGTCTCATGCTGCTGATGTTTCAGCCAAATTAACTGGAAATACTACATTTGGATTATCATAAGCAAGATCAGAAATTAACGGGGGCTTGAGGGCAAAAACGACAACAAAAATTAATAAAAACACACGCACCGTTATGAATGCCCATGCTGCCATTTTACTTGCGCTTTTGAAGCAGCAGCAATTCAGGGGCAGCAACTGCTTGAATGGTGGGTTCATTATTATTATTATTTAATAATAATAACAATAATAATCAAAACACTACAACAAAACAGTACAATAACAAACTTGCTTAAATGGCGCTTTTATATTTCACTTTGAAACAAAATCATCATCCATCATCTTGTCAGTCAAGAATGAGTCGAAATGAGGTGAAATCTGACTACTGCTGCTGATCTGTGCTGCCAGGGCCGCATTAATGCACAGGCTTACCTGGGCTTAAGCCCAGTGCCCCGGTTCGAGGGAGGGCCCCAGTGATGCTGGAAAAAATTCCGTATCGCACACCAGACGCATTACTTTCAGTTCAAGACAGCAGTCCAAAACCGTTAAATCTAAACCAAACAGGCAAAAGTTCACTTCAAGAATGAACAAAGAGGCGTTGATGAGTTTGAAGTTCAGTGTTTGAAAAAAACAGAACAAACTGAAAGAGAAAGCGCAATCTATAGAATTTTATATAGCTCTCTATATGGAGCATATCCTAACTTAATTTAAGCCGCTCACAACATTCCTGTCGTGTCAGCCGTTATGTGCTCGCGGCACGCACTTTCTTCAATCTCGCGCAAATGTGGCGCGCTGTATATCACTTCACTATAAATAAAGCACAAAAGAAACTCCGAGCATGCAACGTTGTAGTGCTGTCGTCAATTAAGTCATGAAAAAAACAAAAAGTCAATTAAAGCTGCAAAACTGTGTATGCATATATGTATTTGTTATGCGTCAAATCACATGTAAGAAAGTGTCTCTCTAATGTATACTAAAATATTCTGCTTTGTGATCACAATATATAAGGCACAAACTGCTACTTATTTTTAATGCACAAATAAATTTAAGCACTGTGCATTTTTTACTAGAAGATAAGCGCTAATTTTTTTAATTTGTAAAGTACAAACAAAAATGGATCATATTTAAATGCATAAAATAACTAATTTTACATTATGGCATTCATGTGCTGTTGACTTCCGCCCTTATTCAAATTCCTGCACAGAACTGTTGCAATTATTTTATTTTAACAACTAATCGAAAGTTAATCATTCAGTGTTTACTATTTCGGTTGCACGTTTTTGAAACAGACCTTACAGTCTGTTGAAGCTCTTAATGATTATATAAAATTCAATGAAGATTGAGTAATGTATGTAGTTATCTGCATGTCTCATCCATGAAGATGCAACAATAGAGAACAAACTATTAGGTGTTTTGAGAACCAGAACCAAGCTGACTGAGCAAGCTGAACTTTAGCATAGTGTGACCCCCTTTATTAATATGCCTGGAGGTGTAGAATAATACAAAAATTGTCAAATACACTCTGTATTCCATGCTCTAATTCACTACTATCTCAATTACAATCAAGTAGAAATTAACTGTATTGGCCACTCCTATGAAAAAATCCTAGCTCTGCAACTGTTCGGACTATGTGCCAATATGTAGTTCATGCAGTGATATTTGTGTATTTTATGACAGACCATATGTTCGGATGTTTGGTTAACTTAATGGCATTTACTCCAGCAAAATAAAAGGCTGATAACTTGCACTTTGCGATTAAGAAAATTGAGTGAATGTAGGTAATAGTTCTGGTGGACGAAGGGCCCATCAAGACGTAAAGCCCAGGGGCCCATTATAGTCTTAATGCAGCCCTGTGTGCTGCGACTCTCGTTCAGCTCACGCTGCATTGAGCAGATATGTTCAGTTTTTAACTGTATAGTGTCTGTTCTCTAACTGAACCAAATTTTTTTTTATCACTATAAAATATCAAAACAAAGGTGGGGGGCGGTGCCGCGGTGGGCAAGTGATGTAACCGGTGTTGCGGCTGAATACCGGTAACACAGATTATCACAGCAAGCCTAATATATAGTAGGCTAAGTTAAGCAACATCACACGAGTAGACTCCTGTTTCTCAGAGTATTGGCATGATTGCAAATGTGATACTGATCTTGTAGTCCTATAAACCTATGAAGTCCTATAAACAAGTTGATAAGTGACTTAACATTTTAACCACAATACTGTCTGTTTTTGCTCTATTTCATGAAAATAGTTTCAAACAAAGCCACACCAGAACTGTTGTGCATCTCCAAGCAATGGTGATTCTTGAAATCTGCGTTTTGAACGATTGAATGAATGACTCGCACATAAAGACTTGCCGCCACCTACTGGTGGTTTTATTTTCATATTTACATTTATTTTCATATTTACACTTTACATAAACTGTTTCTATTTAAAATATCAAGCTTTTAAAGTTTCATTTTTACATATTTCTAAATTTAAAAAAGTATCTTTAAATTATTCATACAACATTATTTACCCATGAGCTGCATTAAAGTGTCTATGTAAATGTGGCTAAATACCACTTCAGATGGAGCTTCTGTGCCACTTCTGCAGTACAAAGATGGATTTTTTTATGCTTATTTCATTTGATTGGTAACAGTCTGATTGTGTCGTATTGTTCTAACTGAATTTATTGTTTAAATTAACATTTAAAAACAAAATTGCTATTTTAATTTAAGAACTGACAAAAGATGATGCATACATTTAATAAGATTAGAAAACATGCTCTTATAATGGTAAAAATGCCCCTGGAAATTAATTTAAAGGGGCAAATATCACCCTGTAATGTTGAAAGTTAATGTCTGTTATTGATCAAAAAGTGCTCCAATTTTTTTTTTTTTTTTTTTTTAGCAGCGCAAGTGCTCCTAAAGAAAAATGCTAACGTAGAGCCCTGCCGTATCACAAAACCAATAATACCACATTAATCCAGGGTCATTGCCTTCAATCACTGTGGCACACTAGAGGTAATCAGAAATGTAAGGAACACATCGCACAATAAAATCATGATTTTAAATTATTTGACCAAATAAATAACTCAAATTCAGGAATAAAATGATATACTAACGCATTAAGTTAGAGACAGAAAGCAATGAATAATAAAAATGTTTTTTTTTTTTTTTTTTTAAATTGAAATTGAAAAGTACATACATAGCATAATTAGGTAGGGGAGGAAATTTTAGTACACAAGTCCATGCCATTAAAACATTTATGTGATGATAAAGGGTCATGCGATTTTAGGCTGTAAAATATAGCCTAGTGACTGTTACAAACCCGGCATTTGTGCTTAGCAGGCCAGCTACCGTGCTACACAGGAGGTATAATCATCAGTAAGGCCTATATCAAATAACAGTTAAAGAATAAATAACGTATGTCGTTAATTTAGTGGGAATAAGTAACAACATTCAACTGATTTATTCATTATTTTAACAACTCGGATCTCATAATATTAGCGATTATCCTTCAACCTCCGTAAACTCATGACCGAAACCGTTTCACTCTCTAACCTGTCTGATAACTGCACTCGGAATAAAATAAACATTCATTAAATAACTTAATATTTATATTTTACACATACCTGCTGTATTATCTGTTTTAGGGGTTCTATATGACCAGCGCAAACATCAAATCTCTTCTTCTTCTTTTTCTTCTTCTTCTTCTTTTGATTTTATTAGCGGTTGGCAAACCAACTTAAAAGTGCATTTACCGCCACCTACTGGACTGGAGTATGACCAGCAACTTAAGAAGAAAGGAAGTATTAAAAAAAAAACTTATACATATATTCATATTAAATTCTTTTACTTATCCCAGTATTTTTCAAATAATTAATTAAAAGACTGGTATTTTCCAAAAAACATTGTTTTTCCTAGCAGATTTTCAACTGTCATGTTTTGTTTTCCAACTTGTATTTCTAACTCCCTTCTTTCTTCTTCATATCCTTTACAATCTAATAAAATGTGTTTTACTGTCTCTTGTGTGTCGCAGTGGTTGCAAAGACCAGTGGGGTGTTTTCCTATTCTATGTAATGTAAAATTTAAACCAGCATGACCTATTCTAAGACGTGTAACTTTCCTTCCTTTGGATTCCTGCTCTACTAGCATGTTATACTGCATGTTGCTTTATTTAAAGGTTGCAGTAACTGTGTAGTTGCTGATGCAGTGATACAGCAATTACATTAGCTCATGCATGTGCTGTTGTCAGCTAATGATTTACTGCAAGTGATTTGCATTTTAAAGTAAAGGTTTTGTATTAATAATAATCCAGGAAATACCTGTAAAGAGCTTCTTTTTTTTTTTTTTTTTTTTTTTGTAAGACATTTAAGAAAATTTAGTTTTTGAATGAACAGCCACTTTTATTAGTCAATTTAGCTCTAATTTTCAATTCAATTTTTTGACAAGGGCAGCAGGGACGTTCTGAGAACATTTCCAAATAAAATACGGTTCCCTAAACGTTCAGAAAACGTCCTGAATGTTCCCTAAAGGTCCGCCAAATAACGTCCCCCAACCCTTAAAAGAACTCCACATCGTCACCGTCTCTGAACATTTTGGGATCGTTACTAAGCAACGTCCTTAACACCAGTGGGGACGTTCTGAGAATGTTCTGGGAACGTAAAATTTCTAGTAGGGTAACCCCTTAACACTGCCTTCAGAGCTTCCCAAGCAATTCCTGCTGAGGGCGCAGTTGCCAAATTTGTCTCTTCATAAATTTTGATTTGAGTTTTTAATGCCTCCTTAAACTCTGGTCTTTGTAAAAGTAAAGAATTAAATCTCCATCTGTAACAACGCTGACTAGCCTGACGTGGGCTAATTTCCATACTAACCCAAGCATGATCTGATATAATAATGGTGTCAATAGAACAAGTAGAACCACAAACGAGAGACTGATACCAAAAAGTAATTAATTCTAGAATATAACTTATGTGGAGCAGAATAGAATGTGTACTCTCTCCCATCTGGATTCAGAATCCTCCAGATATCTACTAGCCCAAAACTTTACACATATTTTGTAATTTCACATAAGCTTTGGGCATTTTACTCTTCATTAAATTGCTCCGGTCAAGCACTGGGTCAAGCACCAGATTCAGATCATATATATATATATATATATATACATATACATACATACATATATATATATATATATATATATATATATACATACGTACATACATACATACATACATATATATATATATATATATATATATATATATATATATATATATATATATATACCAGATTCAAACATATTACTGAGGACTACTATAAAATATCAGATCTCACTTTAAGGATCCGTCCCATTACTGTCCCATTTCAGTGACATACTTAAAGGCTTCTTTTGGGCAAACGAAGCGTTTATATCCCTCGCTAGTCTCGATCCTTAGGGTTGCTGGATACATCATTGCAAATTTCACTCCTCGAGCATGAAGGGCTCTTCGGCATTTTCTGAACTTCTCTCACTTTAGTTGTGTCGCTCTTGCAAAGTCCAGGAAAATCTGTATCCGATTCCCCTCCTACTGGATCTCCCCCTTCTCCCGCGCAGCACGCAAAACCGCATCACCATCCCCGGATCTCAGAAATCTCTCCATATAGGCCTAGGTCTGTCCTCAGGATTGGGTCTTGGACCTAAAACTCTGTGAGCTCGTTCTATCACTGTCTGCCGTCCCGATGTATCAAAAACTGTAGAGATCAGATCCCCCATGTACTTCATCATGTTTCTGCCTTTCTTTCCCTCCGAAACCCCTATAACGCAGAGATTATTTGTTTGTCTCTACTTTGTCTTTTAACTGATCAAGTTTACATTTGCTCGCCGGTGGATTCCTTTGCCACTCTTTCTCAGTTTCCTCAAGAAACTCCACGCGTTTTTCTACGTCATCGATTCACGCGATCAAAACGGATAATTTGTTCTCCACAGAAGTTGTAGTTGGGCAAAAAAATAACTCTTTGAACGAACATAAAAAAAATCATGGAAAGGATTTCCACATGATTAAGTTGCTTTATTTCAGCATTATGCAATCCTGTTATTCCAATTTAATGTACTTACGTTGGGTCAACACAACCAACTTAGTTTTTATTAACATTAAAGGTTTATTTTTACTCTATGCAAAATCCTTGAGTTGTGACAAAACAACTGACTAAGGAAGAATCTATGTAAAATAGTTATGTCCAACTTACTCAATTCAATCATGGACCGTGGTTCCACATGATTGAGACAAGTAAAATCCAATAGATTCAACCATGTTAAATTAACTAGAATCAATTGTGTTCATTTAAAATAAAATAAATAAAAAACAATAAATAAATAAATAGTTTTCATATACATTGATTTTTACAATTAATTCTTCTTGTTTAATTTTGTGATTTACATAACTTTTGTGATGTTCTGTGTTAGAAATCTAGATGTGATACTGGATGCATCCTAAATCATCTTAACCAAAAACACTGTAAAGCCTAAATTGATCATAAGTCCATTGGTGGTAAGGGTTTAATAACCAACATAGGCTTACAATGCTTTTGAGAAATGCAACCCAGAGCACTACCACAGTGATTACTTTCTTACTAAAGTAATTTGAAAGTTTGTTAGCAGGTCCTCAACCCAAGCACAAGTGCAACAATTCACCACAATGGTAACCCTAAAACTATTAATTAACAGAAACTTTTAAATACCAACATAATAGAACAGTAAACATTAAAATTTTCTCATCTTCCTAAAAACTGCTTAAAATAACACTTTATTTCAACATTTACACTCCTAGTTCAGCCTCTTTGCAAAGCATGATGGGAAGTGAAAATCCTGTTTGATTGAGTCCTGGTTGGGTTTACTTGATTGAAACATGTTATTCCAATATGAAAACATCAAGTTAAGTCAAAGAGTAATCGTTTCAAGTCAATTTAACATGAATCAATCACATTTAAACCAGAAACCTGATACAATGGCGTTGAATCAAAATAAGTTGTTTAAATAAAGTGAACAGCATCAAAAAATCATTTTTTTCAGTGTAGTGTAGATATTCGCTATATCTTGTGACATTTCATTCTCTGAACCCGGCTGCGGAGAGACAATCTCGCCATCCAGAGACAGCTCAGAAGCCTGCGATCTCAAATACTTCTTAATATCTCCTAAATTCGCATTTTTTGACTGCTTCTACATTTTACCCAATCGGCATCAATCAGGATACAAATAGCTATTAAAGTTGACCGTATTATGATAACTTATCAGGATAATTCTATTAAAGCGGCACGGAGCTCCACGTTAAGCAGCCATCTAGCCTCCAAGTGTAATGTGAAAGAAATGAAGTCATACTGGATTGTAATAAGTGAAGATGCTGCGATCTAGACAGATCTGTTAGTGTTTAATGTTCTGTGGTCTGAGTTTTTGAGGACACCATTGTGCTGAAGAGTAGAGCTAGTGCTTTAGTCAATGCTGAGCTCAGAAACACTGATGTTATGCTGCATGTTGCTTTATTTAAAGGCAATAACTGTGTAGTTGCTGATGGAGTGGTAGTTATATCAGCTCATGCATGTGTACTGTTGCTAGTTAATTGTTAACTAAAAGACATTTATGTTTTACAGAAAATGGTTTAATTTTACAGTTTTGTTTGGCAGAGACTTCTGCCAGTCATTTCTTTTTTAATGATCTTTATCTGTTGTTTTCATTAATGGTAAACGTTTGGCATCCTGTGCTCCCAGATTTACTGTTGTAGATTAATAGTCCGGGCACTGTGTGGGCCTAGTGAGGGCTTCCTGGGGGCTAAGTGAGGGCTGCCCGTGCAGGGCCAGCGCTAAGGGGCCAACGTTTTGCCAACGAGCAAATTCTCAGGTACCCTGTGCTGGCAGCCTGTTGGGGGCCCTTACGCTAGCCCTAAGTGGGCCATCCCTTACGGAACAAAAATATATGGGAATATACTGCAAAATATAATGTGATATATTACATAATACGGTAACACTTTATTTTAGGGTCTTTTAACTAGTTGCTTATTAGCATGCATATTACTAGAATATTGGCTCTTTATTAGTACTTATTAACCACATATTAATGCCTTATTCTGCATGACCTTATTCTACATTCTTAATCCTACCCAATACCTAAATTTAACAAATAACTTACTAACTATTAATAAGGAGTAAATTAGGAGTTTATTGAGGGAAAAGTCATAGTTAATAGTTTATATGTGTTCCCTATACTGAAGTGTTACCCATAATACATTTCCATATATGGGAAACTAGTGCTTATATTTTTCAATATACTGCAATATACCTGTATGCATTGATCATGTATGGCTAAATATTGATACATATCAAATATGTATAATAGCATTACATTCATAAAGATTTATCCTTTATTGTGTACATATATTGCACATACATGTTCCCATATAAATGTGAATGTATTGTACACACATATATACACACATTCATGGAATAAGTTACAATCAGTGGTTACAACAGACTTCTAGTTCCCAGCATGCTTTGCTTTTTACTGTTAAAGGAGAGTAAATGTTAAAATGAAGTGCTATTTCATGTGTTTTGCTCAATATTGATATAGGGGGAGATCTGTTAGTGTTTAAAGTTGTATTATTTTGGAATTTAAAAGGTTTTCTGGTATGTGTGAGTTTTTGGGGTTACCATTGTGCTGAAGAGTAGAGCCTGTGGTTAGGTTTATGATTGGCTGAACACCATTAAAACTATAACAACTTTATTTAAAAAGTAACAGCTGTGTGTGTGCTATATTACAGTGACAGCCTTTTGGTAAAAACTTTAGTACATGCAGGTGTGCTTTTGTTAACTAGCTTGAAAATATGAAACGTTTAAAGTATAAATAATTATGAAGTGTAAGAAATGTGTTACATAAGATATTTTACCATATATGTGTTTATACTGTATGAGTAAATATATCTGCAATATATTATGCATGCTGTACCATATCTGATCACATATAAATCTATATATTATGAAGTATATTACTGAATATAAAATTACATACATTATGATATATTAGTAAATAAATTATCACATATTTTTCAATATATGAAAATCTGCAATTCCTTATGTATTATTCAATATATTGTAATAAATTTACGCAATATATTTTTTCGGTATATTTTCAAATATTCTGTTAAATCATGTGATATATTGATCATTCATATATAGGGAAATATATTTTCTTTCCATAAGGGGTAAAGGGCCAGTGCAGGCTTGTTTGCAGGGCATACTTCACTCCAGAGCTCCATCCACAAGGAAACTTTACACCCTGAAGTGGAAACTTTTCACTTCTTGGTGTGATATGCGACAGTTAGATCCAGTAAACTGCCCAGTCGGTTCAGTGCTTGAGTTCTTACAAGATAGCTTTTCATCAGGGCTAACCCCGTCTACACTAAAGGTGTACGTGTCAGCTATTTCTGACAATCATGCTCCTTTGGATGGGACAACTGTGGGGAGAAACCTGTTGATAACCCGTTTCCTTCATGGTACTTTGAGGCTGAGGCCTGCAACACGTACCAGGGTTCCTGCTTGGGACTTGGCCATTGTTTTAGAAAGTTTATCTAAAGCTCCCTTCGAGCCACTTGATTCGGTTGCAGAAAAGTTTCTGACTTTAAAAACCATCTTTCTTCTAGCCATCTCGTCACTAAAGAGAGTAGGAGACCTCCAGGCCCTATCTATATCCCCATCATGGCTTGAGTTTGCACCGGTGATGGTCAAAGCGTTCCTTTACCCTAAACTGGGATACGTCCCCAAGGTTCCGACCAATACACCACGGCCTATTGTGTTCCAAGCTGTCTGTCCTCCTCTGTTCTCTGAACCAGACCAGGAAAAGTTGAATCTTTGAATCTATGTATAGAAAGTTCATGATCAAGGACTCTTGGGACAGAAATATGTCAATTAGGTCAAATATGCAATACTCTATGGCTGACGTACCATCAGGAGTCAATGTGTACGTATAAAACGTTTATGATTGAGGACTAATTTTCCAGAAAAATGTTTAGTAGGTCAAACATGGGCCCATGTATGGCTGAAGTAACATCGGAGTGAGGCAATGAGTTAGGTATAAAAAGTTTGTGTTCAAGGACTCTTTGGACAGAAAAAATTTAAGTAGGTCTAATATGAACTACTGTTCTTCTGATGTAAAATCAGAATGAGTCAATGAATATGTATAGAAAGTTCAAGATTGAGTAGTCTTGGGCCAGAAATATGTTCATGTTAAACATGGACTACTCTCTGTCTGATGTAACATTAGAATCCGACTGATCCGACACTGATCCGACACCATGTTCCAGATAAGATCAGGGACCTCATTCTGAACTATTATAGCTGCTTTAGTTTGAGAGTCACCTCTGGATCAATAACGTCTGCGTTTCATAGGCTGGAGAAAGGAATAATCACAGGGTGGTCAGTGATTTTGTTCGCTTTAGCTATATGTTAGTTAAGTCAGCTGAGGTGGAATGCAGAGGCCCACTTACCCGGTCAGGTGTGCATCAGGCCCCTATTAGAGCATTTATGGATGATCTAACGGTGACTACAACATCCGTACCAGGCTGCAGATGGATCCTCCAAGGCCTTGAACGTCTTATCAGCTGGGCCCGAATGGACTTTAAACCAGCCAAGTCGCGATCACTGGTGGTGAAGAAGGGAAAGGTAACTGACAAGTTCTGTTTCTCCATGGGAGGAGTCCAAATTCCATCAATTACAGAGAAGCCGGTTAAGAGCCTGGGAAAAGTATTCAACAGCACACTTAGGGACACAGTCACACTTCATGAAACTGGGAAAGAGTTGCACACTTGGATTGCTGCTGTGGACAAGTCAGGGTTGCCAGGAAAGTTTAAAGCCTGGATTTACCAGCATGGCATCCTGCCGCGAATCCTCTGGCCACTGCTGGTTTACAACGTCCCCCTAACCACCGTTGAGAGCTTTGAGAGGAAGATCAGCCACTCTCTGCATAGGTGGTTGGGTCTCCCACGTAACATCAGCAGAATAGCCTTGTACAGGAATAAGAACAAGCTTCAACTCCCCTTCAGTAGTCTGTTGGAGGAGTTCATGGTTTTCTGAGCAAGAGAGGTGTTGCTGCTGGCATAGAGGTGAGGACGGTTAGGAAGTGGAGGGCCCAGGAGGCTGTCGACCAGGCTGAAGCACGGTTGAGGCCCAGTGTGCTGGTGGGGACAGTGGCATCAGGACGAGCAGGGCTTGGTTGTATCCAAAGTTCTCGATACAACAAGGCCCGGGGAAAGGACTGGCGTCTACTGGTCCAAGAGGAAATCCGAGTAGGGGTGGAGGAAAGACACATCTGTAGGATGGTGGGGATGCGACAACAAGGGGCCTGGATGTGGTGGGAACAGGTGATGGGCCAAAAGATCTCGTGGACTGACCTGTGGAAAGCGGAGCCACACCAGATTCAGTTCCTTATCAAATCAGTCTACGATGTCCTCCCCAGTCTAACCAACCTCTTCTCTTGGGGCCTGATAGACACCCCTGCATGCCCACTATGTCAAAAAAGAGGATCACTGGAGCACATATTAAGCTGCTGCCCTAAAGCCCTGGGAGAGGGGCGTTATCGCTGGCGCCACGACCAGGTGTTAAGAGTCATCGCAGAAGCCATCAGCACAGGGATCTCTATCAGCAGGCATCAGCAGCCAGCACAGCGTTTGATTGAATTTGTCAAGGCTGGAGAGAAACCACCACACAGCAGAAACCCATCTGGGGGACTGCTGGCAACAGCCTGGGACTGGCAGCTAAAAGTCTACCTGGGAAGGCAGCTCAAATTCCCAGAAACCATCACCAAGACCATGCTTAGGCCTGACATGGTCCTCCTTTCAGAAGCATCAAGGCAGGTGGTCCTATTGGAATTGACTGTGCCCTGGGAAGACCGAATGGAAGAGGCATTCGAACGAAAGCTGGCCAAGTACAAGATGAATGTCGTAGCAGCGGATGGAAGACCTGCTGCCTCCCCATTGAGGTGGGCTGTCGAGGGTTTGCCGGCCAGGCGCTCTGCAGGGCCCTCAAGCTCCTGGGAATCAGGGGACTGCACACAAAAAAGCCATCAGGAACATCATGAATGCTGCTGAGAAAGCATCTAGATGGTTGTGGATCAAAAGGGGTGATCCGTGGACCGCACAAGCTACCTAGACACAAGTCGGGGACTGATCACCCCTGGCTGGGTCGCCTGGATGTTGTTGAAAGACGCGAAACACCCAATGACCCCAGGTTACATCACTGATGATGTGTCTAGGTTGCACCTGTAAGGTGTATTAAAATCAGGAGTCAATGAGTTCAAGAGAAAGTTCAAGATCGAGTAGTCTTGAGCCAGAAATATGTTCATTATGTCAAATTTGGACTACTGTCTGTCTGGTGTAAAATCATCAGGAGTAAATGAGTCTGTATTGAAAGTTCATGATCGAGGACTCCTGGGTCAGAAATATGTTCGGTAGGTCAAATATGGACTTCTACATGGCTGATGTGACATCAGAAGGCATCAACGAGTATATATAAAAAGTTTATGACTGAGGACCAATTTGCCAGAAATATGTCCATTAGATCAAATATACAACCCCGCTAGAAATTTTATGTTTCCAGAACATTCTCAGAATGTCCCCACTGGGGTTAAGGACATTGCCAGTAACATTCCCAGAATATTCAAAGATGGTCACAGTGTGGAGCTCTTTTAAAGTTTGGGGGACATCCTTTGAATGTTTAGAAAACCACATCTTATTTAGAAAAGTTCTCAGAACATCCCTGCTGCCCATGCAAATCATTTGCAGTAAGTCATTAACTGCCAACAGCACATGCATGAGTTAATGTAATTACTGTATCACTGCATCAGCAACTACACAGTTATTGCAGCCTTTAAATAAAGCAACACGCAACATAACATCAACGTTTCTGGCTCATCATTGACTGAAGCACAGGCTCTACTCTCTAGCACAATGGTAACCTCACAAAACTCAGATAACAAACAGAACATTAAACACTAACAGATCTCTCTAGAGCTTAGCATCTTCACTTATTTCAAACCAGTCTGACTTTATTTCTTTCATTCAAAACTTTTTAATGAGGTGTTGATGTTTTATTAAAAATAATAAAGTTTGAAGTCACCGTTATGGAGGTAAGCACTTGTTTTAGTTGGGCTTCTGACCCTTGACATTTTAACTTAAATTTTTTTCTAATTGTTGTAATTATGTGTTTCTAAAGCACATTTGTTACAAAAAAAAAAGTTTAATCAAATTTGTTTCTTTCTTGTTGTAGTTCTATGATAACATTTAAAAACCTGTCTTTTTTTGATATTTTGAAAGCTATCATTGTGCAGAAACTATTCAGACAGAATCATGTAGACTCACACAGTCATCAAGATTTTGCATATGAACCTCAACAATGGTGACAAAATTTTCAGATAAACAGATTAACTTTGAGCATCACAAAGCAAGCTACTAAAGTCACAAAAAAGGTTTTTGTTTATTGTCCCCATTGTTGAGGTTCATACGCTGATTCATAATGTCTGTGTAAATCTAAAAGACAGCGCTAAAAGCTTTGTCTGTATAATGAATAAAAAATAAAAAAAAATCGAAAAAAAATAACCATTAATTAATGCAAAACTAACAGTTTCATCATCATCATCATCCAACCAAATTCATCCAATCAGAAATTCTCTTGCAATTTTTGCTGTAACAAGTGTGTTTTGGAAACTGAATGTTCCCTGAAGGTCCACCAAATAACGTCCCCCAACCCTTAAAAGAACTCCACATCGTGACCGTCTCTGAACGTACTGGGAACGTTACTAGACGACATCCTTAACACCGGTGGGGACATTCTGAGAATGTTCTGGGAATGTAAAATTTCTAGCGGGGTAACCTGTCACCTAGTAACGTTCCTAGAACGTTCAGAGACGGTCACGATATGGAGTTCTTTTAAGGGTTGGGGGACATTATTTGGTGGACCTTCAGGGAATATTCAGGACGTTCTGGGAATGTTTAGCGGACTATTACTATAGGACGTTCTGTTAACTTCCCAAATGTCCTCTTTGTAACGTTCTCGCGCAACCATAAAATAACCAAAATAGAACGTCCCCCTAAACTCATATCGGGAACGTTATTAAATGACCAACAGAGGACTGTGTGGGAACGTTCTGTTAATGTCCCAAATGTCCTTTTTGTAACGTTCTTTTTTGACCATAAAATAACCAAAATGGAACGTCCCCCTAAAGTCATATAAGGAACCTTGAACTGCAGCACTTTCATTACCAAAAGAGGACGTTTTAGGAACGTCCCGAATGTTCTGTAAAGGTTCGGAATCTTCATCACCTTTAGAGAACTTTTAGGGAACGTTGCGCAAGGTCCTGAGAACGTCGCCTTCTACGTGGGTATATTATACAGTATGCTTCATATTCTAAAAAATGTAATAATAGAGACATGGCTAATTTGGAAAGAAAAATTAAAGAGAGTGAATTGGAGATGATGAAAAAGACTACATATGAAGGCCTGAGATATTTAGTTAAAATATAAGTACAATGATATATTATCCAAGAAGGTGGAGTTTGGATTATTTAGGGCAAGACAGAAATATTTTGAATCTGGTGACAAAGCAGACAAGTTTCTTGCAAACTATATTAAACAAAGATAAACGTCATCTCTAATTCCCTCTATTCTAAGTCTGCTGAAGGAATAATTGTTACCAAAGTTAGAGGATATTAATGAAGTTTTTATTTTATTTTATATGGATTTATACACATCTACTTGTGAGGCAGGGGATAGTGATATAAGGGATTTTTTGGATTCATTGAATTTACCCAAGCTGACAGAGGAACAGAAAAGTGGACATGACTCCCCCATTACAACTGAAGAAATTATAGAAGTAATCAGGTCCTTACCCTCCTCTAAGTCTCCGGGAGCCAGATAGATTTACTGCAGAGTTTTTTAAGTGTTATGCACTTGAGGTATCTCCACTGCTGCTGAATTTGTATAATGAGGCAATGGAGAAAGAAGAGCTACCATCTACATTGATGCAGGCATTAATTACTCTTATCCTAAAAAAAGGACAAGGACCCGGCTGATTGTAAGAGTTATCGTCCAGTTTCTTTAATTCCTGTGGATGTTAAAATACTTTCTAAAAGTTTTGGCAAACAGGTTGGACAGGGTTATTACCTCCTTAGTGCATGGGGTGGGTTTTATACATGGTAGAAATGGGGCAGATAATATTAGGAGACTTATTAATATTATGTGGTCAATGGCTGACACCGATGGTCCAGTGGCAGCAATCTTTGGCCCTGTCCCAAATGGCACACTTCTATGCACTTTCGGTCTTGTGGACTTACAATGGCTGCCGCGTGTGCGTGTCCGTTAAGTCCACGAGTCCTTAGGGTGTCCCATTTGTCAATTTTAGGCTTCAGAAGGGTGCTCGCGAGTACCCCCTTTGCGGCCGATATGCGCCCTCGATGCGCACTTTTGCTGAGCCCGCACCGGTGCGAGCTCCGCGGCAGACTTCTTCCTGACAGTCAAAGCAACGTTATGTCATGAAAGCGCGGACTCGTAGGAAGGCCGTGAGTGTTTAGGGTGCCATTTGGGACAGGGCCTCACTGGATGCGGAAAAAGCTTTTGACTGTGTTGAGTGGGAGTACTTATTTGAGACATTAAAATTTTTTGAATTTGGGAATGTTTTTCTAAAATGGATACGATTACTGTATACGCGACCCCAAGCTGCAGTACAGACTAATGGACAAATTTCTTCCTATTTTACTCTGGCAAGAGGGACCCGTCAAGGATCTCCATTATCTCCGTTGCTGTTTTGCTTGGCTTTAGAACCTCTGGCAGCAGCTATAAGAGCAAGTACAAGCTTTCCTGGGGTTTCTGTGGAGGGAACAGTCCATAAACTAATGCTATATGCAGATGACATGTTGTTTGTTTCAGAGCCTCAAAAGTCAGTGCCATGTTTGTTGGAGATTATTAATTCATTTTCTAAGCTTTCTGGTTACAAAGTTAACTGGTCAAAGTCTGAAGCTCTTCCTTTGACAGCTTATTGCCCTATGTCATTTTTCCAGCCTGCTCCCTTTCAGTGGCCCAAACAAGGTATGAGATGGTATTCTCTTCCCTTGGTATTCTCTTCCCTCATAAACTTAAAGATTTAGTAAAGGTGAATTTAGAACCATTACTACAAAAATATTTAAATGATGTAGGGAGGTGGTCATCACTGAATTTGTCTCTTTGGGGTAAGGTGAATGTTCTTAAAATGAACTGCCTTCCAAGAATTAATTATTTACTTTAGTCAATCCCAGTAGAGATTCCTCTGTAATATTTTAAACAGTTTGATAAGCTAACCAAGTCATTTCTTTGGAATAATAAGCGCCCACGGTTGCATATGAGTAAGCTGCAACAGCTGGTTGACAAAGGAGGACTGGGGCTTCCTAAACATTTTTTTTATTATGCCTTCAGCCTGAGACATTTGGCTCATTGGCCCCTCCCCCCAGAGAGGGCCCCACCTTTAATGTTTAATGTTTAATGTTGAACGAGCTATCCTACCTGCAATCTCACCCAATATCTCATCTCCAATTAATTTGGAAGAGAATTGCAAAAATGATTAAGTTTAACCCCTTCTTGAACACAAGTATCTAGTTGAATCCTAAATTGTGTATCGGAAAGTCAACTTTTTTCTGGAAGGATTGGATAGAGAGGGGTATCTTGAAGTTAGGGGATGTTTATGAGAATGACACCATTTGAAATCATTTAGCCAATTAACCCAAACTTTTGGCCTTAATAAAATGTAATTTTGGAGATATTTACAGTTTAGACATCTATTATGTGGTACTTTTAGGACTGGTAGTAAAGCTCCAGGAGAGGATAATATTTTTTTAAATATTTTTTCAATATATTACAGATGGTTAATGGACATGGTAGGTTATAGTTTCCATTCTGCACTTAAAATGGTCTGGAGCAAGGACTTAAATTGTACATTTAGTGATTAACATTGGATTAAAATCTGTCAAAATTGTAAAGTAATGTCAAGAATCTTGGAGTACAACTTATAAAAAATTTTTTTAAAAGTTTTTATTGGACCCCGAGCAGGCTTTTCAGGCTTGGTCTGAAGGTGTCTGCTGAATGCTGGAGATGTGAGAGCGAAGACAGAGACCTGATGCACGCTCTGTGGTCCTGTGCTAAAAATACAGGAATTTTGGATTAAGGTTCATAACTAAATATTCAACAAATATTCAAGATGTGTTAGGATGCTGCTTTTCATTTTGTCCAAGTATTTACATCTTAGAAGACCCGCTTTTATTAAGTGCTGATGTTGAGATGACCGAGTGGATTTTAATAAGTATTATGATAGGGAGACAAATAATTATGAGGGGATGGCGGTCAGCAGGTTCACTATCTTTTCAAGAATGGGTTGCAGAATTGGGGAAGGTGGCAGCATATGAAAAAATGTCATACAGATTACTCAAAAAAATGGAGGTTTATGAGAGAAGGTGGAGTAGATATTTGGCATTTCTTGAGGATCTCTAAAGTCCTTGTGGTGAGAGACATTGTATGAACGTAAATGATTTATTCTGTTATATTTTGTGCTTTCTCTTTTTTTTTTTTCATTTCAAGTTGATTGTATTTATTTGTGTCTGTTAGATCTACAATAGCAATCTACAAATAATTGTACCTGACACGTTGTTTGGGTGGGCTAGAGGGAGTGGTTTACAAAACTTTTAATTATCTGTAAATTGAATATATTGTTTGCCCATTGAAGGAACTAAAAAGTATGAATCATAAAAAATAATTAACTGAGGTTAAGATGTTTTTGTTTTATTGAAATAAAAAGTTTGAAGTCACTATTATGGAGGTAATCATTTGCTTCAGTTGGGTTCTTGACCCTTGACTTTTTATCTTTAATTTTTCTGAAACACATTTTTTATAGCAAAAATTGTGGGGAAAAAATACTAATCAGATGGTGATATTGGTGGTTTACTGATATCATCCAGAGTCTGGTCACTGAAGACGTTAATTAGACAATAGTTTTGCATTTATAGCAGCTCTAGAATACCACTGCATGAAATTTTGTCCTGCTTTAATATCTTGAATGTTTTTAAGTCATTATGCTGAAATTATTGGGACAGGACCATGTAGACTCACACAGACATCAAGATTCAGTGTATGAACCTCAACAATGGTGACAACATTTTCGGTTCAACAGATCAACTCTAAATGTTACAAAAAAAAGCTTGTTGATTGTCACCATTGTTGAGGTTCACACGCTGACTCTTGATATTTGTGTGAGTCTAAAAGACACAGCTGAAAACACTTTCTACATTATGATCTATATGATTTCATATCACAACACTTCTATGTAGCTATAAAACTAACAGCTTATATACTCAAAGATCAGACTCTGGGTGAGACCAGTGAATCAATCCGCTACATGACAACTGAATCGTTAATAAATGGCCATCACAATCTGATCAGTACTCAACTAAGGCAAACGCTTACCTCCATAACGGTGACTTCAAATTTTATTTTCAATGAAACATCAACATCTAAACCTCTGTTAATTATCATTAAGAAGTTTTGTATGAAAGGAATAAAGTCATACTGGATTGTAATAAGTGAAGATGCTGAGATCTAGACAGATCTGTTAGTGTTTAATATTCAGTTGCTGCCAGTAATGTGACAGTGTTTTCAGCTTATTATTAAATAAGGAGATTTTACTTTCATTTTAAGGTTTTTGTTTAGCACCCTGTGCTGCCAGTCATTTGACCATTTTATTTTACAGTGAAGGTGTTTTATTGTAATAATTCAGGAAATACCTGTAAAATAATAGTGTTTTTCAGCTTATTTAAATAAGGAGATTTTACTTTAATTTTATGTTTTTTTGTTTGGCAGCCGTTGCTGCCAGTCATTTGACCATTTTATCATCTGTTTTGTTATTGTATTAATTACAGATTATTTTTGTAATTTTACATACATTTATATATAATTTAAAAGAAAAAAAAAAAGAAAAATACTGTATAAAATATTTACTGTATAAAAAATGTGAATTATTGTAATTTGTCATTATTTTTTATTCCTTCTTTGCAGAGTTACAAATGGAAGGTCTTATTGAATTTCACATTAAATTTTAAAAAGCAGCCAAACAGAGCATGGAAAACGAAAGTGGGCTGCATACACAAAACCTGCATGGGCCCAAAGTTACAAAAGTCAGCATGGGCCCCGCAGGGGCATGTTTGCAGGGTGGTCTCCACAACCTTGGTTGAGAGACCAGACTCTATGAGTTGGGCCCCTCAGAGGCCAAACCCACAGGTTCCACATTTCTGGGCGGGGGTGAAATATCACACCTCCCACCTGAGATAGAAGGTCCCTCCTGATCGGAATCTCTGAGGGAGAGCCGTCGAGGAGAGATATCAGGTCCGAGAACCATATTTGGCTCGGCCAGTAAGGTACTACTAGCAGTAGACTTATTCATTCCTGGCGGACTTTCTCCAGAACTCCTGGGAGCAGAACAATTGGGGGAAATGCGTACAGACGTAGCCTCGGCCACGTCTGTACCAAAGCATCCAGTCCCAAAGGAGCTGGATGTGCGAAGGAGAACCAAAGTGGACAGTGTGTCATGTCCTGAGATGCAAACAGATCCACTTCCGCTTGGCCATAAATCTCCCATATGAACTTCACCGCCTCGGGGTGAAGTCTCCATTCCCCCAGCCTCAGCCCCTGTCTCGACAGGATGTCTGCTCCTAAATTTTCCCTCAAGGAGAGCATTTTCCCCAGAGACCACAAAAAGGATCCGGTGCGCCAGTTTTATGTAAGAGCCCACCAATGCATTGTCTGTCCGGACAAGCACATGACGGCCTCTCAGATCTGGGAGGAAGTACTTCAATGCATTGACGACCGCCATCATCTCCAGGCAGTTTATGTGCCACGAAAGATGATGACTCCTCCAAAGACCTTGAGCTGAGCGGCTCACCATTACCGCTCCCCAGCCTGTGAGAGAGGCATCTGTTGTAAGAGTTACTCGACGGCACAGAGCTCCCAACACAGGGCCTTGGGACAGGAACCAAGTTTTCCTCCATGTGCTCAAGGCGCAGATGCACCGCCACGTTATCTTGATCATACGGATTGGGTTTCCCCTCGGGGAAAACCCTTTGGTTCTGAGCCACCACTGCAAGGGTCTCATGTATAGCAGGTCAAAAGGAATCACGTTGGCTGCAGCTGCCATCAGACCCAGAAGTTTTTGAAACTGTTTTACAGTGAATAACTGTATGATCACAGCAATACAAGTGGGTGAGAGAACGGCCCGCATCGTCACTGAATCCCATACCACGCCCAGGAAAGTGGTCCTCTGTAATGGAAAAAGAACACTCTTCTTGACGTTCAGCCTCAACCCCAATTTCCTTATATGAGCGAGAACAACATCTGTTCTGACTGCACTAATATTAGCCAATTGTCTGTGTAATTCAGAATACGTCTGCCCTGCAGCCTGAGCGGGGCCAGAGCTGCATCTACACATTTTGTGAATGTGCGGGGTGATAGAGCTAGACCGAATGGAAGAACCCAAAATTGGTAAGCTTCGCCCCGAAAGCAAACCTGAGGAACTTCCTGTGTTGTGGAAGGATGGAGACATGGAAGTATGCATCCTTGAGATCTATCATGATGAACCAGTCCTCGGATCTGATTTGTGTCATGAACTGTTTCAGTGTCAACATTTTGAACTTGAGTCTCTTGAACGAATGATTCATATGACAAAGATCTAAAATAAGACGCAACCCTCCGTCCTTCTTTGGAACAGTGAAGTAGCGGCTGTAAAACCCTGACTCTCTGCTGGGAGGAGGAACCCGTTCTATAGCTCCTTTCGCTAAAAGATTTTTTACTTCTTGTTCCATTACCAGAGCCTGCACAGGATGAACTATTGTGTAGAGCACCCCGTTGAATAGAGGTGGCCGAGAACCAAATTGAAGTGAGATATATTTGGCAGACGTTTCCATTCTACCAGAAAATCTACTAAGGGAACCAGCCTCTCGAGACTGGTCTCTGGTGTAGTTAATGCAGTCACTCCGATGACCTGAAGCATACTGGCAGGAAACAACCGTTTTGACTGCTTTTTGTCTCTCCTCAGAGAGTGCAAGTGTGACGCAGCATCAAGGGATCTCTGCACCATAAGCTCACTGGAAACCGCTGCGCCCCGAGGCACCACGGGTGGTGGGGTTGGCAGAACGGTACCCTGAGGGCAACGAGATGGAACAGGCACCGTATACTAAGGTATTAACCGTTCCACCCCTCCACTTGCCTTTTAGATTCCTGAAACCTCTCGACGACCGATGTGACAGCATCGCCGAAGAGGCCAGAGGGCGCTAGCGGGGCATCCAACAGAAATGATTTGTCTCTCTCTTTAATATCAGACAAATTTAACCACAAATGTCTCTCTGTGGCCACCATAGCTGCCATAGACCGCCCGATCACTCTGGTGGTCTCTTTGGTGGCCCTGAGAGACAAATCTGTGGGCCGACGCAGCTCTCGAACTGCGTCAGGCCCCACCCCATCGTCAGTGTCCAGCTCCCTCAGCAGATCAGCCTGGTATGCTTGCAAGATGGACATAGTATGCAAACATGCGCCAGCCTGACCTGTTGCCGTGTACGCTTTCCCCACTAAAGCTGATGTTTGTTGTAATGTCTTAGTGGGGAGCGTGGGGGCCTTCAGGGACGATGCTCGGTCACTCTCGCCATTGGATTAGTTTACACACGTGCTCAGAAGCGTTCACGCAAGGTGTACATATACTGAACATATTTCTAGCAAAACAGTCATTGATCATGAAATTTCAAAACATTCAATCATTCAATCCTACTGATGTTACGATCTTGAACTTTCTATATATATTCAGCTTTACAATAGTGCATATGTGACGTAATGAACATATTTCTGACCCAAGAGTGGTTGTTCGTGAAATTTCAAAACATAATCATTCAATCTTATTTTACAACAGCCATACAGAAGTCCATATTTGACCAACTGAACATACAGTATTTCTGGCCAAAGAGTACTCGATCTTGAACTTTCTATATATACTCATTGCCTCTTTCTGATGTTACATCAGCTATATAGAAGTCCATATTTGACCTACTGGCCAAAGAGTATTCGATATTGAACTTTTTATATATACTCATTGACACCTTTTGATGTTAGATCAGCCAGACAGTAGTCCATATTTGACCTACTGAACATATTTCTAGCCAAAAAGTACTTGATCTTGAACTTTCTATATATACTCATTGCCTCTTTCTGATGTTACATCAACTATACAGTAGTCCATATTTAACCTACTAAACATATTTCTGGCCCAAATGCCGTTGATCATGAACTTTCTATGCATACTCATTAACTCCTTCTAGTGATAAGTCAGCCATACAGTAGTCCACGTTTGACCAAGTGAACATATTTCTGGCCCAACAATACTCAATCTTGAACTTTTTATACATACTCATTGATTCCTTTTGATATTACATCGGCCATACAAAAATCCATATTTGACCAATAGAACACCTTTCTGGCCAAAGAGACCCTGAACATGAACTAACTATAAATAATCATAGACTCCTTCTGATTTTGGCCAAAAGAGTACTGGATCTTGAACTTTCTATACACACTTAATGACTCATTCTGATGTTACATCAGACAGACAGTAGTCCATGTTGAACCTTGTTTTTCGGTGTGTATTTTGATCTTAACACCTTTAACCTTATTATTTATTATTCTCAGGTTAGGTAAATTAAGTCGAGTCTGGCCTAAATTATAAGCATTTAAAATTACTTACTATTTGGTCTGAAGACTCCTCTGTGGTACGTTCTTGTTCAAAGTCTTAAAACACTATAAATCAAGCCAAGGTAGGCAACTTTTGTAATTAATTAAATTTCTTTTAATTGGTTACTTTTCTTTTTATAATAAACAAAAATGTAAAGGCAAATAAAACTTCATCATTAAGGTATAAAATACAGTAATCACTCTTTTGAGTCAAAGGTGTAGTCTGCTCTGGGCTTCCCATCTTCAGCTTGGGGTTTCTTGTCCTCAACAACCGTCCATGCCGCCGTGATGAATACGATCCTCAATTGGATGGAACTGGAATAAATACTTTGAATGTTGCGATCCTGACAGACTTATGATAGCTACCTGAATCATAACAAAGCACTGTTGGCCAGTACTGGCCCCCCGACTAAGCCTGGTTTCTCCCAAGGTTTTTTTCTCCATTTAAACACCTATTTGCCACTTGTCTGCCACCTGATGGAGTTTGGGTTCCTTGCCGCTGTCGCCTTTGGCTTGCTTAGTTGGGGACACTTGACATTTGACTTGACATTTGATATTCAACAGTGCCTGCATTGACACTATTCTTTTAAGAGCTGCTGTGCAGCCAAATAATGTACCAGTTATCAATGTAAAGCTGCTTTGACACAATCTACATTGTAAAAAGCGCTATATAAATAAAGGTGACTTGACTTGACTTGTCCTCAGCTCTGGGCTTCTAGGCGTCGGGGTACTGACGTATTAGTATCCGAAGAGGCGATCAACTCATCAGTCTTTTATACTTGTGTTGTTTATTGCAGACATCATCTTCTTGATTGACATACGTTGTAACTTTCCCAAAGTTTCCAGATCCTTCTCGAGGCCTTGAGAAGGATCTTGAACTTTCAATATCGAGTACTAATTTGCAGAAATTTGTTCAGTAGGTCAAAAATGGGTTCATAAATGATTGAAGTAACATCAAAATGAGTCAGTGAGTATGTACTGAAACTTCATGATCGAGTACTAATTTGCCAGAAATATGTCCATTGGGTCAAATATGCAATACTTTATGGCTGATATATCATCAGAAGGCGTCAATGAGTATATATAAAAAGTTCAGTGTCGAGTACTCTTTGGCCAGAAATATGTTCAGTAGGTCAAATATGGACTACTGTCTGGCTGATGTAACAATCACATAAAGTCAATGAGTATGTATAGAAAGTTCATGATCGAGGACTAATTTGCCAGAAATATGTTCAGTTGGTCTAATGTGGACTTCTGTATGGCTAAAGTAACATTAGAAGTAGTCAATGAGTATGTATAGAAAGTTCAAGATCAAGTGCTCTTGGGGCAGAAATACGTTCATTAGGTCAAATATGGAGTACTGTCTGGCTGAAATAAAATCAGAAGCAGTCAATGAGTATGTATAGAAAGTTCATGATCGAGGACCCTTTTGACAGAGAACATTTAATCAGGTCTAATATGGACTTCTGTATGGCTGAAATAAAGTCAGAAAGAGTCAATGAGTATGTATAGAAGTTCAAGATCGAGTACTCTTAGGCCAGAAATGTGTTTATTAGGTCAAATATGGACTACTGTCTGTCTGATGTAACATCAGAAGGAGTAAGAGACTCTGTATAGAAATTTCATCATCAAGGACTAATTTGCCAGAAATTTGATTAGTAGGTCAAAAATGGGTTCATATATGGCTGAAGTAACATCAAAATGAGTCAATGAGTATGTATTGAAAGTTCAAGATTGAGTACTAATTTGCCAGAAATATGACTATTAATATGATCTATTTGGTCAAATATGCAATACTCTATGGCTGATGTATTATCAGAGGGAGTGAAAGAGTTTATGTAAAATGTTCATCATCGAGGACTAATTTGACAGAAATTTGTTCAGTAGGTCAAAACAGGTTCATATATGGCTGAAGTAACATCAGAGTGAGGCAATGAGTATGTATAGAAAGTTCATGATCAAGTACACTTGGGTAAGAAATATGTTCAGTAGGTCAAATATGGACTTATGTATAACTGATGTAATATCAGAAGGCGTCAATGAGTATATATAAAAAGTTCAATATCGAGTACTCTTTGGCCAGAAATATGTTCAATATGTCAAATATGGGTTAATATGTGGCTGAAGTAACATCAGAATGAGTCAATGAGAATGTATTGAAAGTTCAAGACTGACTACTAATTTGCCAGAAATACGTCCATTAGGTGAAACATGCAATACTCTTTGGCTGATGTATAATCAGAAAGAGACAATTAGTATGTTTAAAAAGTTCATGATTGAGGACTATGCCAGAAATATGTTCAGTAGGTCAAATATGGACTACTGTCTGGATGATCTAACATCAGATGGAGTCAATGAGTATGTATAGAATGTTCATGATCGAGGACTAATTTGCCAGAAATATGTTTGGTTGGTCTAATATGGACTTCTGTATGGGTGAAGTAACATTAGAAGTAGTCAATGAGTATGTATAGAAAGTTCAAGATCAAATGTTCTTGGGCCAGAAATATGTTCATTAGGTCAAATATGGACTACTGTCTGGCTGAAATAAAATCAGAAGCAGTCAATGAGTATGTATAGAAAGTTAATGATCGAGGACTCTTTTGATAGAAAACATTTAATCAGGTCTAATATGGACTTCTGAATGGCTGAAATAAAGTCAGAAGGAGTCAATGAGTATGTATAGAAGTTCAAGATCGAGTACTCTTAGGCCAGAAATATATTTATTAGTCAAATATGGACTACTGTCTGTCTGATGTAACATCAGAAGGAGTCAATGAGTCAGTGTAGAAGGTTTATGATCGAAGACAAATTTGCCAGAAATATGTTCAGTAGATCTAATATGGGCTTCTGTATGGGTGAAGTAACATCAGAAGGAGTCAAAGATAATGTATAAAAAGTTCAAGATCGAGTGCTCTTTGGCCAGAAATATGTCCTTTAGGTCAAATATGCAATATTCTATGGCTGACGAATAATTAGGAATCAATGAGTATGTATAAAAAGTTCATGTTTGAGGACTATTTTACCAGATATGTCACAAATATGTCCATTAGGTCAAATATGCAATACTCTATGGCTGAAGTAACATCAGAGTGAGGCTTGTATATAAAATTCATGATCAAGGACTCTAGGGACAAAAATTTTTTAAGTAGGTCTAATAAGGACTTCTGTATGGCTGAAATAATTGAATGAGTCAATGAGTATGTATAGAAAATTCAAGCTCAAGCGTTCTTGGGCCAGAAATATGTTCTTTAGATCAAATATGGACTACTGTCTGTCTCATATACTGTAACCCCATAAGGAATCAATTAGTCCGTATAGAAATTTCATCATCGAGGACTAATTTGCCAGAAATTTGTTTAGTAGGTCAAAAATGGGTTCATATATGGCTGAAGTAACATCAGAATGAGTCAATGAGTAGATATTGAAAGTTCAAGATCGAGTACTAATTTGCCAGAAATATGCCCATTAGGTCAAATATGCAATACTCTATGGCTGATGTATCATCACAGGGAGTCAATGAGTTTATGTAAAAATTTCATCGAGGACTAATTTGACAGCAATTTGTTCAATAGGTCAAAATGGGTTCATATATGGCTGAAGTAACATCAGAGTGAATCAATGCGTATGTATTGAAAGTTCAAGATCGAGTACTCTTGGATCAGAAATATGTTCATTAGGTCAAAAACGGACTACAGTATGGCTGATGTGACATCAGAAGGCGTAAGTAAGTATATATATAAAAAGGTCAAGAATGAGTACTCCTTGGACAGAAATTTATCTATTAGGTCAAATATGCAATACTCTATAGCTGATGTATCATCAGTCAATGAGTCTGTAGAAAAAGTTCATGATCAAGGACTAATTTGCCATAAATTTGTTCAGTAGGTCAAACACAGGCTCATGTATGTCTGAAGTAACATCAGAGTGAGGCAATGAGTGTGTATAGAAAGTTCAGAATCAAGTGCTCTTGGGCCAGAAATATGTTCATTAGATCATATATGGAATACTGTCTGTCTCATATAACACCAGAAGGAGTCAATGAATCTGTATAGAAATTTCACCATCGAGGACTAATTTGCCAGAAATTTGTTCAGTAGGTCAAACACGGGCTCAAGTATGGCTGAAGTAACATCAGAGTGAGGCAATGAGTATGTATGTATTCCCACTATGGGGAATTCACCTTCAGAGGGGCCTACTAAGGCCAAACATCTTGATGGCAAACGTTCACTGGCTGAATGTAGTCATTGCTAGCTGCCATGTGCCCACTTATTAGGGGCTGGGTCTCAGGGAGGCCTGCTAAGGCCAACTACCTGATAGCAAGTCTAGCTAGCTGTCCAAAGCCTACAACCTTGGGCTCGCCCACAAGGAAGCCTGCTGATTCTCAGAGCGGCCTGCTGAGGCCAACAAACTGAAAACAAGCAATAGCTGGTTGCCAGATACCCACGCTGCTGGGGACTCAACCTCAGAGAGGCCTGCTAAGGCCTACAATCTGAAGCAAGCCCATGCAGCTCTACCAGAAACCCTAATACTGCTGGGGGACTGACCTCCAGGGCGGCCCGTTAAGGCCAGCTGCCTGGTGGCCAGTTCTATGTGGCTAAATATACTAAAAAGTACCCGCACAATAGGGAACTCACTCACAGAGAGGCCTCCTAAGGCCTACTTATCCAAAAGCAAGTTATTGCTTGCTGCTAAGAACTCCAATCCATACAGGTTTTGCCCACAGGGAGGCCTGCTAAGGCCAGCTACCTGGAGCGTGTCTTGTTGCTACAACATCCACACTGATGGAGGCTCGCCACAGGGAAGCCTGCTAAGGCCTACTTTCTGACGGCATATCAAAATAGCTACCAGAAAACCCATTTAATGGGCTGTTAACAGGGAGGTCTGTTAAGGTCAGCTACCTGACAGCGCATGTGCTGGCTGCTAGGGGCCCAACATGGTGGGGACTCACTCTGAAGGGAGGCCTGTCAAGGCCTACTACCTTATAGCAAGTCTAGTAGCAGAGATAGTTTTACTATTCAAACAACGCCTGGGACCTATTACATCGCCATTTTTCATCAGTAGGTCTAATATGGACTATGGGTGAAGTAACATCGAAGGAGTCAATGATAATGTATTAAAGTTCAAGATCGAGTGCTCTTTGGCCAGAAATATGTCCATTAGGTCAAATATGCGATACTCTTATGGCTGAAGTAACATCAGAGTGAGGCATGTATATAAAGTTCCTAATAAGTATATATGAAAAGGTCAAGAATGAGTACTCTTTGGACAGAAATTTGTCTATTAGGTCAAATATGCAATACTCTATAGCTGATGTATCATCAGGAGTCAATGAGTTTGTATAAAAAGTTCATGATCAAGGACTAATTTGCCATAGATTTGTTCAGTAGGTCAAACACGGGCTCATGTATGTCTGAAGTAACATTAAAGTGAGGCAATGAGTATGTATAGAAAGTTCCTGATTGAGTACTCTTGGGTAAGAAATATATAAATAAGGACTGTATAGCTGATGTAATATCAGAAGGTGTCAATGAGTGTCACTGAGTATATATAAAAAGTTCAATATTGAATACTCTTGGGCCAGAAATATGTTCGATACTGTTGGTCAAATATAACCTTCTATATGGCTGATGTGACATCAGAAGACATCAATGATTATATATAAAAACGTCAATGTCGAATACTTTTTGGCCAGAAATATGTTCAGTAGGTCAAATATGGACTAACGTCTGGCTTATCTAACACTAGATGGAGTCAATAAGTACAGTGGCGCCTGCAGCCGTACGCACTTATGACATATTAAGAATGCAAGACAGAATAGGAATAAATAAAGGTGTGCGTTTGTGTGTTGTGAAGTGTGTATGTGAGTGCATGGGTGGGCGTGGGGGATGCAGGTGAAAAGAAATCTGATTGGCTGGTTTAATGTCGTCGTTTTTTCCACACATGAAAAATGTCGTTACAGATAGTTAATGTTTAAAAACAGGCTCAAAATGAGTAAACGCTCTCTAAAATAGCTAAATTCGATTGAAACATTTGCAAAAAGGCCTAAAACTATTGAGTAGGGATGGAGAAATGAAGCCTCTTAAATCTTTGAAGCTTTTCTATGAATGTTTCGGGAAAAGTTTCAAAGCATCAAGACTGTTGGAAACAGTGCCATCTTGTGGGAGGTTAAATTTACAGCAGCCATAATCCTGAGTGCGCAGCTCCGTTGTTTTATCCATTAAGCACAAACAAAAGCTTGACGACGCTAAATGTGTTTACTTTTCTGATAATAAATTATTATACATATTAAGGTGTTGCAATAAATTAAATATAACAACAAAAATAATAATTATATAATATTTATAATGCCTATTGAGTTGTTTGAGGCAAGTAAATTGTGCTGTTATTTTATTGTTTTTATACTGTTTAGCTATATGACAGAACATATGATAATGTAATATAGGCTACAGGCTTATATATTTAAAATGTTAGTAAATGGACTTGAACTTGGACATTCCGACAGATGCAAAGTGAAGTATTCACGTGACTGGAAAGAGAGGCTTCGTTTTTCGTTAATCACGTTTCTCTGTAAACAATACGCACATTTCGGGACAAAGCCACTCAGAGATAACGTAAAAAAAAAATAAAAAAATTCAGAAGCATATCAAAGTGCAGTCAAGCACATCAGATTTTCTAAGTGCGTGAACAGGAAAGAGACAGTCGATCAGTACAGCATTAGATCGTTCCCACCAACGCAATAATTGGTTTAATCGCTTTTTGCGGACAGCAGGAAAAAAAAAAGAAAAAAGAAAAAAGAAAATAAGAAAAAAAAAAGTTTGGTTTTGTTCGTACCCTGAGATAGAATCCTGCAGGTAAAAATTAAAAAATCCGCTAAAAATTAGACGCTAAAATATTATTTATTATGTTAACAATGCTTTGTACTTTACTCGTGTCCCAGTATCCACGTAAAACAGCATCCTTCACATGCAAAAACGTGTTTTGGAATAACAACACAATGGTAGAGCGGTAGTCTCATACTTCAGTGCAACAGCCTAAAACTGCTAAAATTTGTTATAATATTCATTCAAGTTAATTTTACTGCACAAATGCACAGTTAAAAAAATAGTGTTTAAAATATTACATGTATTGGAAAAAAATATTTAAAAAAAATATTTTACTCACATATCGCCAATCTAGACAAATAGGCTACAGAAGCCTAAAATAAAGTTTGTCCATATTCTTAATGAATTCATGAATATTAGTTGGTTATTTAGAATGAATAGAATTTAATTCAATATTCAGGGATTGACTTGATAGTGTAGAACCTATTGTACTGTTCATGCCTAATAGCTATACAAATAATTAATAGCCAATTTATATTTGTTTAAATCCCTCATTGAGCTCTATTTGGAAATCCTAATCGACCCTGTTCCAAACACATTTTTGCGCATGCGAAGGATGCTGTTTTGGGATATGAAAACATTGTTAACAACATAAATATTTTAGCGTCCAAGTGGGAATAGAAACAATTGGATTCGTGCCCAACGCCAGTTTCGCTTTAAATAAATTTGTTTAGGCTTTTAAATAAATATTGTTTGTAATGAATGCCACTATAAATAATATAATTGATTATATAAAATATAAATAATGCCACTATAAATAATAAAATGCGACTGATAAACCAATGCGATTTGCAATTTATTCACAGTGATATTAACAGACCAAAATCGTAAACATAATACAAATAAACCATATGTACAGAAAAGCAGCTGACCCCAGAATTTGAACGCAGCACCTTTAATTTCACGTTAAGCGTTTTCCTCCCATAGAAAGCGCTTAACATGGCTTAATATACTAATATACTAAGACAGGAATATTAAAAGACCAAACTCCGTGAACATCATACTAATAAACCATATTATGTAGAGCAAAGCAGATGAGCCCAGAATATGAACACAATTCGTTTAATTAGGCCACAAGTTAAGTGTTTTCCTCTCATAGAAAACCGTTCTAAAGAAAAAGCTTAACGTCGCTTAAGTGATATTAAAAGATCAAATTCTGCACAAACCAATTTTTCTGTATAGTATGCTTTATTAGTATAGTGTTTAGCTTCTATAGCCTACACGTTTTTATAGACATCACACTTTGTTCTAATCCGCCAAATGGAAAAACAATAAAACCAAAATGGATAAACAGCTTGAATATTCGATCTATACATGGGTGGGAATAAAACGCCTCTTTCCACTGATTGGTCAACCAAAGATCAAGCCGCGTCATCAGTTCTTAGCTCCAGAACTCAGCTCCGCGCAACAGAATATAGTAGCCTATATATATCCGATACATTTGTACGGATTATTACAGAGTTTATGGCAACTACATTTAATCTCTCTCTCATCAAACAGCCAGACTAATAAATGGCTCGACACAACCCGTGCCAGCGCAGACAGAGCTTTCTTCTGTATACACATAAATTCGCGTGCCGTAAAATACTAATTTATCGTATTAAATATTAATTTACGTGGCATCTGCTCTCACAACTACTCCTAGCCTACGTATTTGGCACACCGCTGTTTTATTTAGCTGACCAGCTCTAAAAATCTCTGCTGGAGCTGCGCGACGCACTGGACAGCGCAGAGAGAATGTATTTACAGTGAAGGTCAAGCTGCTATCAGCAGTTCTTTCTCAGTTCCGCGCAACAGAATTGTTCATCAGTTACAGTTGTATGGATTGTTAACTCGTACATTTCATCTAGGTCTATTTCTCATCAACCAGATTAATGAATGGCTCCACACAAACCCTACCTAGCTTTCTTCTGCCTACACATACATTTGCGTGCGGTGGAATTAGTTTATCATATTAAATATTAATTAATTTACGTTTCATCTGCTGTCACAACTACCCCTAGCCTACCTATTTGGCACACCGCCTGTTTTATTTAGCTGATCAACTCTTGAAATCTGTGTGCCAAAAATGCGCGACTCACTGAACAGCGCAGAGAGAATGTTACATTGTTGTGAAGTTCAAGTGCAGATCAGCAGTCCTGACTGTTGTTTTGAGCAATACACCGAGTTTATTTCATTAACACTGAGTATTAATTGATGTCCTTCAAAACAATTTTTAATTTTTTTCTGCCAGCTAAATTTCTAAAGCAAAGTAACATATCATTGTGCGACTCGCAACATAAGGCGCACAGAGTAGCCTAGTTAATTCGTGAATGAATCCGAGTCTTTGAACAAATCGGTTGAGTGATTCACCAGCCTTTTTTTTATTGCAATTTTTGAACAATAAACATACAAGGGAAATAACATATTTTACATTAAATATTCATCAAATTAAATGTTATGATGAATAAAAAGAAAAGAAAAGAAGAGAAAGTAGCAAAAAATTCACATGTATAAACAAGTATAAACGTTACAAATTATTCAAAGAATAGATTTAAAATAAATAATTTACTTTTTTTTTTTTGGCTTTGTTATTTCCTGTTTCTTTTAATGTATACAAGTAGTGACCTATTTCTATTTTAAAATGAGTAAAATTAGTTTTTTTCCCTCCCCATTTACATTTGTGGATAAAGATTTTTCCATATATAATGAGTAAATTCACAATATACCAAATTTTGAAATCACCAGTATTATCATAAAAAAAAAAAAAACATCTTTTACTTTAAGTTGTAATTCAATATTAGTACTATTTTTCACAAAAAAAAAAAAAAAAAAAAAAAAAAAAAGCCAGATCACACCAAAATAGTTTTGTATAAATACAATCATAAAATAAATGTACAATACTCTCATTTCCCTCTTTGCAAAAAAACACATTTCAGGTCAATATCTTTACAAAACTTTGAAATTACCTGTTTTACAGGATAAATACGATGAACAATCTTAAATGATACCTCCCTAATTTTATTGGTGATACAAAAGCGTCTGGAAATTTTAAAGGTCTCTTTCCAATTGACATCTTGAAATTGTGATGTCCAAAATCCAATAGCTAACGGAACCATGGAAATTTGGCACATTGTTCTGAGATAATTGTTATTACATTTTTTGTCTTTTAAATGTACACCTTCCAGTTTAAGACAAAAATCTAAGTTTGGCTTTTCATCTATATTATTTTGTAGTAAATTTATAAGTTCCAAGGGAATGGCATTGATCACCATCATAAACTCACTGACAGGTAAATAAAATGAAAATTTTCCTAAAAATTCTGAATAAGTAAGTAAATGACCATTACAATTCAAAAGTTGTGAAACCAACAAAATATTTTCCTTAAACCAATTAACTAAAAATAAAGATTTATTTTGGTGTGTAATGTATTTATTATTCCAAATTAAGCATTTGTAAGGGGAGAAATTGTGTTTGTATACAAGCATCCATGATAACAATGCCTGTTTATGAAAATTTGAAAGTTTTATGGGAAGCTTGTTAATATTAAAATTACAATTAAGAAGAAATTCAATACCACCCACTTTTGCAAAAATAATATAAGGGATATAATACCATAATTTATCTTTGGAATGAATATAGTTTTGTATCCATTTAGTTTTAAAAATAGTATTAGATATTTCAGAATCAAGTACATTAAGCCCACCTTGGTTAAGCGAATTACAAAGTGTTTTTTTATTTAAATAATGATGTTTATTTTTCCAAATAAAATTATATAGATTTTTATTTATCTCATTAATGATACGTTTTGGAACATCTATGGCCATTGCAATATAAACTAGTCTAGATAACCCTTCAGATTTTGATAATAAAACTCTCCCATTTAAAGATAAGTCTCTCATTAGCCAAATGTTGAATTTCTTTTGAAATTTATTCATTAATGGGGTGTAATTAAGATTTACTCTTTCTTTTTGGTCTTTGCAAATCTTAATTCCTAAATAAGAAAAATGGTCTTTAATTGGAATGCCACATAATTCAGACGAGTTACAGGGTCTTTCTTTTAATGCAAATAATTCACATTTTTTAATATTTATAGACAACCCTGATACTAAATAGAACTCATTAAGACACTCAAGAGCCAATTTTAATTCTTTTATGTATTTTAGAAAAATTGCTGTATCATCTGCTAATTATTACATTATTGGCCAACTGAATACCTTGAAATGGATTAATTTTAATATGAAGATACATTACTTGCGAGATAATGGGTCTCCTTGTTTGACACCTCTACCTATATTAAATCTAGGAGTGGTCCCCAAAGGTAGTTTAATAGAATTTATACAATTATTGTATAACGTACGAACTGCATGGGTAAAGTTGTTGCCAAAACCAAAGAAGTCAAGAACATCAAATAGAAAGTTGTGGTTTACAGTATCGAATGCTTTATAATAATCTATAAAAAGAATATAACTATCATCATTTAAAAGAAAATTGTAATCAATTAGATCCAGTATCAATCGAATATTATTGCCAATATATCTTCCACTTATGAAGCCAGATTGACAGTCATCTATGATTTCATTTAAAACTAACTTTAGTCGATTTGCAAAAATATGTGAAAATAATTTAGTGTCATTATTGATCAAAGTTATAGGCCTCCAATTCTCCATATTTAGTAAGTCTTTACCTGGCTTAGGAATGAGTGTAATCAAACCTTGTAACATAGTTGGCAATATTACTTCTTTTTCCAATATTTCTTTGAAGACATATAAAATAAATTTTGAGATATCTTCTTTAAATTCTTGGTAAAATTCACAGGTCAGATCATCATTACCTGGTGCCTTATTTCTTTTAAGTTTTTCAATACATTTTTGAATTTCTTCAAGAGTGATGTCTTGATCACAAATAATTTTGGAATCTTGATTTATAATTTTAGCGTTTTTCTTAAGTGGATCTAGAAAAAGAGCAGTATTACCTATATTATCATTTTGTGTATATAAATTTGTATAAAAGGTTGCAACATAATTAGATATTAAATTTGGGTCCATTGTAAGAGAATCATTAATCTTAAGTTTCTTTAAAGTGGAAAAATCTCCATTTTTCCTTTCAAGATTGAAAAAATATTTAGAATTGGATTCACCTTTTTCTAACCACTTTCTCCTTGACCTTATGAATGCATCCTGAGCTTTATATTCATAGATTTGTTCTAATTCCAATTGCAATTTTATTAAATTATTTTTATCTTGTTCACTTTCTGTTTGTTTATCATAGATATCGGTTATACTTTGAATTAAAACATTTTCTCTGTTTCTTTTGGTTTTGGCTATTTCTTTATTTCTTGAGATTGCAAATTTTCTAATTTTGTATTTCATAATTTTCCAATTTATTCCAAATAAGCCTGATATTTTAGCATTATTGTAGCATCTCTTTATCAGACTTTTAACTTTATCCTTAAATTGAGTATCTTCAAGCAGTGCATTATTTAATTTCCAGTAGTTAAAATTGAATCCTCGAGTTCTTGTATCTCCAAGGTTGATAACTATATGAATCATTTTATGGTCACTGAAGACTGAAGGCACAATGTCAATCTTCTGAATTTGATTTCCAAGTTCCTCAGAAGTAAACCAAAAGCCTATTGTAAAGATTTATCTTTATTACTCCAAGTGAAGTCTATCTTATCAGGATTTCTGTGCCTCCATTCATCACAACAATTTAATTGGGAATTTAAATTAAATATATCAGTGTATTGGGATGGTCTACTAATACGAGGAGGAAAACAATCCAAAAAAGGGTCATTAATAGTGTTCCAATCACCACCTAGAATCAACTGTGCACTAGAGTATATTTTTAAGAAATCTATAATTTCTTCCCTAAAATTTTGCAGTAACAACCTATTTTGTAAGGTATGATTGTCACCATAGATGTTCCCCAAAATTAAGACATTATTTTCATTTTCTACAACCAAAATCAACCACCTTCCACAAGAGTGAGCTTTACTTTTTACTTTTTTTCCCTTTATAATTACCTTTCAAAATTGCAACCCCTGCTGATTTATTACTCCCATATTTATTGTCCCATGGTTGGCACAAATATCACTACCCCATTGATTTTTCCAAAAAACAAAGTCAGACGTTACTGCATGAGTTTCCTGTAAAAAATAGATTCACCAGCCATACAGCCTTTTTATTACTGAATGAATCAGCGTTTCGAGCGAATCGATTGAAAAAAATGACTCATTCATTAACACAGTGACTTGCTGCCACCTACTGGCGATATTTCATATTCGCTACATCTTGTAATTTTTTTCATATTTCTGTATTCAAAGCATTTTGTTTAAAACATAAAATTAATGTCATTGCATTATCTATTTGCTGTGTGAATGTATTTACGGACCTCTCTGAGCAGCATTAAATTGTGTAAATACATCTAAAAGCAACTTCAGATGCTGCAGTGCCACCTCTGCAGCTGCTATGCCACCTCTTCTGTTTTCAGTTAAAAAAGATGTCATTTAAGCATCCCCTAAGTTAATAATTAATGATTTTTACAACGGAAGTGATTCAATCAAAAACTTTAAATGGACTTCTGTATGGCTAAAATAAAATCAGTCAATGAGTCGAATAAAAATTTCAAGATCGAACTACTCTTGGGCCAGAAATATGTTCATTGACACGGTGAAAGAAATCTTTACATTGCCAAAGCATTAATAACACTATTTATTGTAAAAATAAATAAATAAATAAATAATGAAGAAAACTACTGTCTGTCATGATCGAGGACTACTTTGCCAGAAATATGTTCAGTAGTAATGTTTAAGATAGAGTATTCTTTGGCCAGAAATATGTCCATTAGGTCAAATATGCAAAACTCGATAGCTAACATATCATCACAAGGAGTCAATTAGTTTGTATAAAAAGTTCATGATCAAGAACTAGTTTGCCAGAAATATGTTCAGTAGGTTAAACATGGGCTCATGTCTGACTGAAGTAACATCAGAGTGAGGCAATGAGTATGTATAGAATGTTCATGAACGAGTACACTTGGGTAAGAAATATGTTCAGTAGGTCAAATATGGACTTTTGTACAACTGATGTAATTTCAGAAGGCGTCAATTAGTATATATAAAAAGGTCAATATCGAGTACTCTTTGGCCAGAAATATGTTCTGTCGGTCAAATATGGACTATTGTCTGGCTGATCTAACATCAGATGGAGTCAATGGGTATGTATAGAAAGTTCATGGCTGAAGATTAATTTGTCAGAAATATGTCCATTAGGTCAAATAACCAATTGTCTATGGTTGACGTATCATCAGAATGAGTCAATAGTAATGTATAAAAAGCTCAAGATCGAGTACTCTTTCGCCAGAAATATATTCAGTAAGTCTAATATGGACTAATGTCTGGATGATCAAACATCAGATGGAGTCAATGTGTATGTATAAAAAGTTCATGCCTGAAGACTAATTTGTCAGAAATATGTCCATTGGGTCAATTAAGCAATACTCTATGGCTGACGTATCATCAGAAAGAGTCAATTGTAATGTATAAAAAGTTCAAGATCGAGTACTCTTTCACCAGAAATATATTCAGTAAGTCTAATACGGACTACTGTCTAGATGATCTAATATCAGTGTCAATAAGTATGTATAGAAAGTTCATGACTGAGGACTAATTTGCCAGCAATATATCTATTAGGTCAAATTTCCAATACTCTATGACATATAATCAAAAGCAGTCAATCTGTATGTACAAAATCGAGTATTCTTTCGCCAGAAATATGTTCAGTAAGTCTAAAATGGACTACTGTCTGGCTGATATAACATCAGATAAAGTCATTGAGTATGTACAGAAAAGTTTATGATCGAGGACTAATTTGCCAGAAATATGTCCATTAGGTCAAATATGCAAATACTCTATGGCTGAAGTGACATCAGAGTGAGGCATGTATATAAAGTTCATGATCGAGGACTCTGGGACAGAAAAAAAATTAATCAGGTGTAATATGGACTTCTGTATGGCTGAAATAAAATCAGTAGGAGTAAATAAGTGTATATAAAAAGTTCCTGATCGAGTACTCTTTGGCTAGAAATATGTTCAGTAGGTTAAATATGGACTTCTTGTATAGCTGATTTAATATCAGAAGGCATCATTGAGTGTATACAAAAAGTTCAACACCGAATACTCTTTGGCCAGATATATGTTCAGTAGGTCAAATATGGACTTCTGGCTGGCTGAGGTAACATCAGAAGGAGTCAATGAGTATTTATAGAAAGTTCATATTCGACAACTCTTGGGCCAGAAATATATTCAGTAGGTCATAGCCTATGTGGACTATTGTATGGCTTCATTGCGCCACGAAAAAATAAAAGTTAGTTTTTGTGTACATTGCGATGAAACAGCGCATGCCTATATGTTATTCTTCACTGCACAACAGAATAATTTAGATATTGAATGCAATACAACAGCAAATACGTTATGTGGTTTCTCTTCAATGTACAACCGAATGCATTAATTCTTGTATTCAAAGCAAAGCAATCAACATCAGATGGAGTCAATGTGTATGTATAAAAAGTTCATGCCTGAAGACTAATTTGTCAGAAATATGTCCATTGGGTCAATTAAGCAATACTCTATGGCTGACGTATCATCATTATCGTATTAATGCATTAATGTAATACACGTTATTATCTCTTCAATGTACAAACGAAATGAGTTAGTTATTGTATTAATTGCAGTGCAACAACATTTATGGTATCTCTCCCATGCATAATGGAATAATATTATATAATGCAAATGAAACAGCACACGTTGTGTATCTCTTCACTGCACAACGGATTCGTGTATGTGATGCAATGCACATATTTTACGTCAGTATACAAGAAATGGGTTAGTTCTTACATGCATTGCAATGCAACAGCAGCAATGTTATGTGTTGTCTCTTCATTGCATAACGGAATAAGTCAGTTCTTGTATACAACGCAGGTTTATACGTTACTTCTTGTATGCATTATATTCATTGCAATGCAACAGAACATATGTGTTACCTCTTTAAGGCACAACGAATTGTCATTTTAGTTCTTGTACGTAACATTTTAGTTCATAACAGCAGTTCTTGTATTTTTTGCAATGCAACAGCATATATGATTTGCGTTTTCTCTTTAATGCACTAAATGAAAGAGATATTTCTTGTATGCAGTGCAACAAGCACCTGTCATGTGTTATCTCTTCAATGTAATGTAAAAGCACATATAAGTGTCCAATGCAAAAACTGTATGAATTCATTCTTCTGTGCATTGTATTTATACCGTGCTGTTTACAGCGCATACTTTATATGTATTCTTTTATGCATTGTAATGCAACAGCATATAAGTGATGTGTTTTCTCTTCAGTGCACAAAGGAAAGAGTTCGTTCTTGTACGCAATGTAGTGCAACAAGCACCTGTCATGTGTTATCTCTTCGCTGCACAACAGATTAAGTTACTGCAATGCAATGCACATGTTATGTGTTATCTCTTCACTGCACAACGAATTAAGTTACTGCAATGCAATGCACTTGTCATGTGTTATTTCTTCAATGCATTAAGGAAAGAGTTAGTTCTTGTATGCAACGCAGTGCAACAAGCCCATGGTATGTGTTATCTCTTCAATGCATAACGAATTAAGTTACTGCAATGCAATGCACTTTGTCATGTGTTATTTCTTCAATGCATTAAGGAAAGAGTTAGTTCTTGTATGCAACGCAGTGCAACAAGCCCATGGTATGTGTTATCGCTTCAATGCATAACGAATGAGTTAGTTCGTTCATCGCAAACATCACATATGTTAATGTTAGTTCTTGTATACAATGCAGGAAAATAGTGCATAACACGTTAGTTTTTGTATGCATTGCAGTGCAACGTTATATTAATGTCTTCTATGCACAACGTAAGAAGAGAATTACTGTATGCAATGCAATAAGAGTTAGTTCTTGCAGTTTTTCCAATGCAACAGCATATGTGATTTGTTTTCTTCAATGCACAAAGGAGTTAGTTCTTGTATGTAATGCAGTGCAACAAGCATTTGTTATCTCTTCACTGCACAACGGATGAGTAGTTCATTCATAGCAACAGCACGTGCTTCAGTGCGTGAGGAATAAGTTAGTTCTTGTATACAATGCAAGGAAACAGTGCATCAAGAAAGTAGCTCTTTCATTGCATTGCATACAATAGTTAACATATTACGCTGTGCATAGAAGAAATTAATAAACATATGTGCTGTTGCATTGCAACATGTAACGTACATGTTGCAATGCAATGAAAGAGCTACTTCTTGATGCATTGCAATACAACAGTATATGTGATTAGTTTACTTCAATGCACAAATGTTAAAGTGTTAGTTCTTGCATGCATTACAATGCGCAGAGATAACATAACGTAAATTGCATTGCAGTAACTTTACTCCGTTGTGCAGTGAAGAGATAACACATGACAGGTGATTGTTGCACTGCATTGCATACAAGAACGTACATTTTCCGTTGTGAATTGAAGAGAAAACAAATCACATTTGCTGTTGCATTGCAATAAATACAAAAACGAGCTGTTTCTTTGCATTGCATACAATAGTTAACTTATTACGCTGTGCATTAAAAAAATTAATATAACACATGTGCTGTTGCACTGCAACATGTAATTTATGCACTGTTTCCTTGCATTGTATAAAAGAACTAACTTATTCCTTATGCATTAAAGAGATAACATATAACTTATGTGGTGTTGCGATGAATGAACTAACTCATCCATTATGCACTGAAGAGATAACACCACATGTGCATTGCACTGCAGTAACTTAATCCGTTGTGCAGTGAAGAGAAAACACATGACACGTGCTTGTTGCCACTGCATTGAATACAAAAACGAATTCTTTCCTTTGTGCATTGAACAGAAAACAAATCACATAGGCTGTTGAATTACAATGCATCAAGAAGTAACTGTTTTCATTGCTTTTGCATATACAATAGTTAAAAAAACGCTGGTCATAGAATAAATTAATATAACGTGTTGTTGCATTGCAACGTGTAAGATATGCACTGTTTCCTTGCATTGCATACAATATCTAACTTATTTCTCATGCATTGAAGCGATAACACATAACACGAGGTGTTGCGATGAATGAAATAACTCATCTGTTATGCACTGAAGAGGTAACGTGCATTGCATTGCAGTAACTTAATCCGTTGTGCAGTGAAGAAACACATGACAGGTGCTTGTTGCACTGCATTGCATACAAGAACGAACATCTTTGTGCAGTGAAGAGAAAACAAATTATATATGCTATTGCACAATAAATACAAGAATTCTTTGCATTGCATACAATAGTAAACATTAAGCTATGCATAGAAGAAATTAATATAACATAATGTACTGTTGCATTGCATGTTTCCTTGCATTGTATACAAGAACGAACTTATTCCTTATGCATTAAAGAGGTAACACATGACGTGCATTGCAGTCACTTAATCCGTTGTGCAGTGGAAGATAACACGACAGGTGCTTTTGCAGTGCATTGCATACAAGCGCTCTTTCCTTTGTGCATTGAAGAGAAAACAAATAACATATGCCGTTGCATTGCAATAAATACAAGAACTAACTGTTTCATTGCATTTCATTGCATCCACAGACCTGACATAACTTCCACATTGAAGAATAACACGAGATATGCTTTGTTTTATTGCATTGCTTGGAAAAAACTAACTTAATCCGCTCTGCATAACATTTTGATGATGTTGCAGTGCACACACTTTATAACTTCATCTGTTCTGCATTGAAGAGCTAACATATAACACGCATAAAAGCACCTGTCATGTGTTATCTCTTCAATGTAATGTAAAAGCACATATAAGTATATACTCCAATGCAAAAACTGTATGAATTCATTCTTCTGTGCATTGCAATGCTCAACTGTATTTATACCGTGCTGTTTACAGCGCATACTTTATATGTATTCTTTTATGCATTGTAATGCAACAGCATATATGTTATGTGTTATATCTCTTCAATGCACAAAGGAATAACTTAGTTTTTGTATACAATGCAAAGAAACAGTGCATAACTTACATGTATGTGATGTGTTTTCTCTTCAGTGCACAAAGGAAAGAGTTCGTTCTTGTATGCAATGTAGTGCAACAAGCACCTGTCATATGTTATCTCTTGTATGCACATAATTGTATTCCCTTGCGCATGAAAGAAAAATAATATTGTTGCACAGCACTGCATGCAAGAACGTACTATTTTCTTTGTGAATTGAAGAGAAAACAAATCACATATACTGTTGCATTGCAATAAATACAAGAACGAACTGTTTCATTGCATTGCGTTTCATTCAACTTATTACGCTGTGCATTGGAGAAATTAATATAACACACGTGCTGTTGCAAACAAATCACATATGCTGTTGAATTATGCTGTTGCATTGCAAATGTAAGTTATGCACTGTTTTCTTGCATTGCATACAATAACTAACTTATTCCTCATGCATTGAAGCGATAACACATAACACGAGGTGTTGCGATGTATGAAATAACTCATCCGTTATGCACTGAAGACATAACACATGACAGGTGCTTGTTGCACTGCACTGCATTGCATTGTAACACTTTTGTGCATTGTGCACTGCAATAAATACAAGTACGCTAGGCATAGAAGAAATTAATATAACATAATGTTCTAAAGTTATGCACTGTTTCCTTGCATTGTATACAAGAACTAACTTATTCCTTATGCATTAAAGAGATAACACATGTGCATTGCAGTAACTTAATCCGTTGTGCAGTGGAGATATCACGACAGGTGCTTGTTGCAGTGCATTGCTTACAAGCGCTCTTTCCTTTGTGCACTGAAGAGAAAACAAATAACATATGCTGTTGCATTGCAATAAATACAAGAACTAACTGTTTCGTTGCATTGCATACAATAATTAACTTATTACGTTGTGCATAGAATAAATTAATTTATGTGTTGTAAGTTATGCATTATTTCCTTGCATCGCAACTAACATTTCATTTGCATTGAAGAGATAACACATAACATATGCATTTGCATTGGAGTAACTTAATCCGTTGTGCAGTGAAGAGATATAACATGCCAGGTGCTTGTTGCACTGCATAGCACACAAGAACTAACTCTTTTGTGCATTGAAGAATTCATATAAGCTTGTTTCTTGTTTCTTTGCATTGTATACAAGAACTAACTTAATCCGTTATGCAATAGAGATATAACATGACGTGTTGTTAATTTGCATACTCCGTTATGCAATAACGCGTAAACCGTTGTGCATTGAAGAACACGTAAAATGCATTCATTGCATTACATACAATAACTGAGTTATTTAAGTTGTGCATTGAAGAGATAACACATAACATATGTGCAGTTATTTCATTGCATACAAGACCAAGGACTTGACATTATGACATTTGCAATGTAATGCAAACGAGACCTGACTTATTCCGTTGTGCATTTTAGAATACATATGTTATTGCAATGCATACAAGAACTAACTTAATCCGTTATGCAATGAAGAATTACATAGCTGTGCACTTGTTTCTTTGCATTGTATACAAGAACTAACCGTTGTGCAAAGAAGAGACAACAAGTAACATGAGATGTTGCATTGAACTGCAAGCAAGAGCTAACTTAACTAAGTCCTAACCCTCATTCTAACCCTAACCCTAAAAATTTTCCATTGAAGAAAAATATATGCTATGCTCTGTTTCACTCCATTGCATACAAGATCTAACGTTTTTCTGTTTTGCATTGAAGAGCTCACAGGTGATGCGTACAAGAACTGACTTATTCCATTGTGCATTCCATATTGTACATATATTGTGCATGTATATACTGTTTCATTGCACAGTATAAAATACCTTATTCCTGCATTGAAGTGATCACACAAAATTGTTGCATTGCATTGCATACAAGATCTGACTTACTGACTTTTGCATTGAAGAGATGATACACATTTGCTGTTGCATTGCATACAAAAACTAACTCATACCGGTGTGAAGTGAAGAATAACACGTTAGTTACTGGTTCATTGCACTTGTACTGGTTCAGTGCACATTGCATTGTGCACTGAAAAAATCACACAAGACCTATGTTTTTGCATTGCATGCACATAACACAGGTGGTTTACATTGCACTGCATACAAGAACTAACCTAATTCTTTTATGCATTGAATAACATATAAGCTATGCACTTGTATATTATAACTTATCCCGTTGTGCATTGAGGATGTAAACACATATGTGCTGTTGCATTTCAATGCAAACGAGAAGTAACCATTCATTTGTGCATTTAAGAATAACACATAAAATATGCTTTTAGATTAGACTGCAATCGAAGAAATTATATGAAACAAATGTAATAAATGTATTACATTACAATAAATACAAGAATTAATTAATTCCATTGTGCATTGAGGAGATTAACATAGGTCCATTGCATTGCATACCCGATCGAACTTAATCCGTTATACACTGAAGAATAACATAAAATATTTTCTTGTTTCATTGCAATGTATATTAGAACTAACTTATAACAACTTTAACAACTTTTCGTTGTGAACTGAAAAATAACATGTTAGATATGCAGTTTTATTGCGCTGCATAAAAGACTTAACTTATTCCATTGTGCATTGAAGAGTTCACATGACACGTTTTGTTGCAATTGCACAACATTGTAGAATAATGTTATATGTTATGCTCTATTTCATTGCACAGCATGCAAGCACTAACTCATTACATTGTGCAGTTGAAGAGCTATCACCGTTGCATTGCATACAAGAACTAATCCCTTTGTACATTTAAGTATAAAACATAAAATATGCTCTTTTTCCATAGACTGCATTGTATTGCATACAAGAACTACTTATTCCGTTGTGCATTTATGAATGTCTCATAAGATATTCTCATTTTCATTGCAATCATATGCAATCGCATACAAGAACTAATTTATTAATCCGTTGTTCATGAGGCCCAACTCATTCCGCTGTGCAATTAAAGAGATAATAGACAAACAGATGCTGTTGCATTGCATAAAATTGTGCTTTGAAGTGATATCACTTAACGTATGTGCTGTTGCATTGCAAGCCATACAAAAACTATGATGCATACAAAACTAACCTTGCAATGCAAGGCCACATATATGTTACCTCTTTACTGCACAACTGAATAAGTTACATCTTATGTGCAATGCAATAAAACTATGTTATCTCTTCAATCATTGCACAGGCGTAATGAGTTTAGTTCTTGTATTTATTGCAATGTAACAGCACGTATGTAATAATGTGTTTTCTTTTCACTGCACAACGAATTAAGTAGATCTCATATGCACTGCAAAGCAACAGCACATATACCGCTTTAATACACAACAGAATAATTTAGATATTGAATGTAATGCAACAGCATTAATGCGTTAATGGAATGCATTATTTCTTGTATGCAAAGCAAAGCAACGAAACGTTATGTGTTAACTCTTCGCAGCAGCACATATTGTATGTTTATTTCTTCACTGCATAACGGATTAAGTTAGATCTTGTATGCAATGCAATGCACATGTTATCATCTCTTCAATGTACAAACGAAATGAGTTAGTTGTTGTATAATTGTTGTATAATAATAATTGCAGTGCAACGGTATCTCTTCCATGCATAATGGAATAAGCTAGTTCTATTATATAATGCAATGAAACAGCAAACGTTTTGTATCTCTTCACTGCACAACGGATTCGTGTATATGAAGCAATGCTCATATTGTACGCTAGTGTACAAAAAATGCAACAGCAGCAATGTTATGTGATGTCTCTTCATTCTTTTGTATACAATGCAAGGTTTCTATGTTACTTCTTGTAATTGCAATGCAACAGAACTTATGTTTACCTATTTAATGAAACCAAATGAAAGTTATTGTTTATTGCAATGCAACAGCACGTTGTTTCCTCTTAGTTTTTGTGTGCACACAAAAAACTAATTCCTTTGTGTATCTGTTAACTGAACAATACACAACAAAATAATGCAATGAAACAGCGCATACCTTATATGTATTCTTTTAAGCATTGCAGTGTAACAGCACATATGTGTTACCTCTTTAATGCACAACGAAATAAGTTTATGTTTGTTTTTATAAGTTAGGATTTTGAATGCAATGCAGAATATATGTTATGTGTTATCGCTTCACCGCATATTCGATTAAGTTAGATCGTGTGTGAAATGCAATGCACATATAGTATCTCTTCAATGCACAAAACGAAATAATTTAATTATTGTTTTTATGGCAATGCAACAGAACATATGGCATATGTGTTATCTCATCTTATCTCTGTGTTATCTATATTCACATCGGGTTAAGTTAGATATGTATTATCACTTCAGTGCACAAAGAATGATTTATTTCTTACGTTCCTAGCATTTCATTGTTCTTTTATATACAATACAATGCAACAAAACATACGTGTTACCTCTTTAATGCACAACAAAATATGTTGTCATTTTAATTTTTGTATACAATGCAATGCAACAGCACCCGTGTTATCTGTTGCACAATGGAATAAGTTAATTTTGTATACAATGCAAGGGAATAGTGCATATACTGTTAGGTCTTGTATTCATGGCAATGCAACCACGCCTCTTCTCTTCGGATGAATTAGTCCATTCATTGCAACACCACATATTTTATAGTTCTTGTCTACAATGCAAGGAAAAATTACACGTTAGTTCTTACACGTTAGAGGCTTTGCAATGCAACAGCACATATGTTATATTAAATTCTTCTATGCACAACGTAATAAGTTAATTATTGTACGCAATACAATGAAACAATTAGTTATTGTATTTATTGTATGCAACAGCATATGTGATGTTTTCTCTTCAATGCACAAAGGAAAGAGTTCGTTCTTGTATGCAGTGAAGTGCAACAAGCACCAGTGATGTGTTTATGTTTTTTACTGTACTACGGATTAAGGTATGCAATGCACATGTTGTGTGTTATCGTTGCACTGCATAACGGACGAGTTAGTTCGTTCATCGCAACACCACATATATATGTTATGTGTCTCTTCATTGCATAAGGAATTAGTTCGTGTACACAATGCAAGGAAACAGAGCATAACTTACACAACTTAGCTTTTCACTGCAAAAAGGATTAAGTTACTGCAATGAAATGCCCTTGTTATTTCTCAATGCATAACGGATTGTCACTGTATTTACTAACGTTAACGTTAGTTAATGAAAATATAGTTGTTCATTGTTTGTTCATGTTAGTGCACAGTGCATTAACCAATGTTAACAAGATTTTAATAATGTATCAGTAAATGTTGAAATACATTAACGAAGATTAATAATTGTATAAGTGCACAAAGGAAATTGTTATTTCTTGTATGTAACGCAGTGCAACAAGCACCTGTCATGTGTTATCTCTTCATTGCAATGCAAACGCACATATAAATGTCCATTGCAAAAATTGAGTTCTTGTGTGCATTGCATATGTATTCTTTCATGCATTGTAATGCAACAGCATACATGTTATGTGTTATTCCGTTGTGTATTGAAGTGGTCACACAAAACATGTATTGTTGCATTGCATTGCATACAAGATCTGAATTACTGATTTTTGCACTGAAGAGATGATTTTATACCAAAACTAACTCATTGCATTGTGCGTTGAAGAATAACACGTTAGATACTGGTTCCTTGCACAATTGCATTATGCACTGAGGAAATCACAAAAGACTTATGTTTTTGCATTGCATGCACTTAACACAGGTGATATTACATTGCATTGCATTTAAGAACTAATTTAATCCGTTATGCATTGAATAACACATAATCTATGCAGTTGTTTTATTGCATTGTATTTTACAACCAACTTACTCCGTTGTGCACTGAGGACGTAAAAACATATGTGCGGTTGCTTTTTAATGCATACGAGAAGTAACTCATTCCTTTTTTGCATTGAACCTTATTATAAAGTGTTACTATTAATTTATTCTATGCACAACGTAATATGTTAATTATTGTATGCAATGCAATGAGTTAGTTCTTGTATTTATTGCAATGCAACAGCATATGTAATTTGCTTTCTCTTCAGTGCACAAAGGAAAGAGTTATTTCTTGTATGCAACGCAGTGCAACAAACAGCTGTTATGTGTTATCTCTTCATTGCAACGCAAAAGCACATATTGCAAAAACGTGCAATATAATGAAACAGTTCTTGATGCATTGCAATGCAACGCATATATGATTTATTGTTTTCTCTTCAATGCACAAAGGAAAGAGTTAGCTCTTGTATGCAACGCAAGGCAAAAAGTGTGTAATCATGTGTAATCTCTTCACTGCAAAACGGATTAAGGTACTGCTATACAATGCAAATGTTATGTGTTATCTCTCAATACATAACGGATGAGTTAGTTTATTTATTGCAACACCACATATGTTTGTTATCTCTTCAGTACATAAGGAATAAGTTACCTATTGTATACGATACAATGAAACAACCAATACCTTGCTTGTATTATCTTATGCACAATAAAGCTACAGCACATATGTTACGTCTTTAATTAACAACGCAATAAGTAAAAGCTTATATTTTATGCAATAACTCTATGTTATCTCTTCATTGCACCGACGAAATGAGTTTGTTATTGTATTTATTGTATTTACGTTCTCTATTCAATGCACAACGTGTCTTAAATTCACTGCAATGTAATTAGAATGTATGTTGTTTTTCTCTTCAATGCACAAAGTAAATTCTTGCAAGCATTGCAATGGCAACAGCACATATACTTCCTGAATACAAAAAAGAAAAGTATAATAAATACATGTATTTCAGCCATACAGAAAATAAAGCGTCATAAAGCAATGATTATGTATAGAAAAATCATGATTGACTACTAATTTGACAGAAATTTGTTCAGTTGGTCTAATATGGACTTCTGCACACAATATATTTGAAGGAGTATAGCAATGAGTAAATATTTATATCAATGAGTAGAACATCCAATATCCAATACTCTTTAGCCAGAAATTTGTTCGGTAGGTCAAATGTGGACTACTGTTGTGCTGATGTAATATTAGATAAAGTCAATGAGTATGTATAGAAAGTTCATGATCAAGCGCTAATTTCCCAGTATGTCCATTAGATACAGAGTGAGGCATGTATATAAAGTTCATGATCGAGGACTCTTGGGACAGAAAAAATTTTATCAGGTCTAATATGGACTTCTGTATGACAGAAATAAAATCTAAAGCAGTCAATGAGTATGTATAGAAAGTTCAAGGTCGAGGACTAACTTGCCAGCAATATGTTTAGTTGCTCTAATATGGACTTCTGTATGGGTGAAATAAAACACAAAGTTCAAGATAGAATACTCTTGAACCAGAAATTTGTTTACTAGGTCAAATATGGACTACTGTCTGTATGATATAAGATCAGAAGTCAATGAATCTATAGAAAGTTAACGATCGAGGACTCTTGGGTCAGAAATATGCTATGTGTTGCTAATGTGACATAGGAAGGCTTCAATGAGTATATGTAAAAAGTTAAATATTGAATACTCTTTTGGCTATGTGAGAAACACTTTGAAATGAGTTATTTATTGCAACCATCACATATGGTATGTGTTATCTGTTCAATGCACAATGTAATAAGTTGGTTCTTGTTATACAATGTAATGAAACATACTTCGTATGTTACCTCTTTATTGTACAACTGAATAAGCTAGAGCTTATATGCAATGCTATGTTATCTCTTCAATGCACAGACGTAATGAGTTAATTATTGTATTTATTGCAATATAACAACATGTATATAATAAAGTGTTTTCTTTTCACTGCACAACGGATTAAGTAGATCTTATATACACGGCAAAGCAACAGCACATATACCTCTTTAATACACAACAGAATAATTTAGATATTGAATGCAATGCAACAGCAAATACAACAGAATGCATTGTGCATGTGTTATGCCTTCGTAGCAGCACATATTGTATGTTTATCTCGTCACTGCATAACGGATAAAGTTACATCTTGTATGCAATGCACATGTTATTATCACTTCAATGTACAAACGAATTGAGTTAGTTGTTTAAATTGCAGTGCAACAGTTTTATGGTATCTCTTCCATGCATAATGGATGTGTTATCTTTTCTATTCACATCGGGTTAAGGTAGATATGTGTTATCACTTCAGTGCACAAAGATTGATTAATTTCTTACATTCGTAGCATTTCGTTGTTCTTTTATACAATACAAAGAAACAGTGCATGCTTACCTGCAATGCAACCTCTTTAATGCACAACAAAATATGTTACGTCATTTTAATTCTTGTATACAATGCAGTGCAACAGCACCCGTCTTATGTGTTATCTGTTGCACAGTGGAATAAATTAATTTTGTATACAATGCTAGGAAATAGTGCTTATACTGTTAGGTCTTGTATTCATGCAATGCAACCACGGCTATTATCTCTTCTCGTCGGACGAGTAGTCCATTCATTGCAACACCACATATATTGAGTCATACATTAGTTATTGAGTTCTTGAATACAATGCAAGGAAACAGTGCATAAATTACACGTTAGTTTTTTTGTATGCTTTGCAATGCAACAACACATATGCTATATTAAATTCTTCTATGCACAAAGTAATGTTAATTATTGTATGTAATGCAAGGAAACAGTTAGTTCTTGTATTTATTGCAATGCAACAGCATATGTGATGTTTTCTCTTCAATGCACAAAGAATTTTCCTTTTTTGTCTGTCTGCAGTGCAGTGCAACAAGTACCTGTCATGTGTTTATTTTTTCACTGTACTGTACTGCAAACCAATGCACGTTGTGTTATCGCTGCACTGCATAACGGACGAGTTAGTTCGTTCATCGCAACACCACGTATGTTATGTGTTATCTCTTCAATGCGTAAGGAATTAATTAGTTCTTGTATACAATGCAAGGAAACAGAGCATAACTTACATAACTTAGCTTTTCACTGCACAAAAGATTAAGTTACTGCAATGAAATGCCATGTCATGTGTTATTTCTCAATGCACAACGAATGAGTTAGTTCATTTATCGCACCACCACATATTTTATGCGTTAGCTCTTCAGTGCATGAGGAAATAAGATCGTTTTTGTATAAAATGCATGGAAACAGTGCGTAACTTACATGTTGCAATACAACAGCACCGAAGTTATATTAATTGGTAACACTTTACAATAAGTTTCATTAGTGAAACATTGGTTAATGTATTAACTAACATAAACTAACTCCATGCAATATACATTTGTCACTGTATTTACTAATATGTTAATTATTTTATGCAATGCAATGAAACAGCTAGTTCTTTTATTTTATTGCAGTGCAACAGCATATGTAATTTGTCTTCTCTTCAGTGCACAAAGGAAAGAGTTATTTCTTGTATGCAAAGCAGTGTAACAAGCACCTGTCATGTGTAATCTCTTCATTGAAATGCACATATAAATGTCCATTGCAAAAAATGTATGTTCTTGTGTGTATTGCAATGTCCAACGGTGTAAACAGCGCATACGTTATATGTATTCTTTCATGCATTGTAATGCAACAAGCATATATGTTATGTATAATCTCTTCACCGCATAACGAATTGTTAGATCGTGTAGAAATGCAATGCACATATATGTAATTTCTACAATGCACAAACGAAATGAGTTAGTTCATTCATTGCAACACCACATATGTTTTGTTTTCTCTTCAATGCATAAGGAATAACTTCGTTTTTGTATAAAATGCAAAAGACATTATTCCACACATGTATTGTTGCATTGCATACAAGATCTGAATTACTGACTTTTGCATTGAAGAGATGATTTTTGCATTTGACACAAAAACTAACTCATTGCGTTGTGCGCTGAAGAATAACACGTTAGATACTGGTTCATTGCACAATTGCATTATGCATTGAGGAAATCACACAAGACTTATGTTTAACAGGTGATGTTACATTGCATTCAAGAACTAATTTAATCCGTTATGCATTGAATAACACATAATCTATGCAGTTGTTTTATTGCATTGTATCTTACAACTAACTCCGCTGTGCTTTGAGGATGTAAACACATATGTGCTGTTGCTTTTCAATGCATTCCTTTTTTGCATTGAACCTTATTATAAAGTGTTACCTATTAATTTATTCTATGCACAAAATAATATGTTAATTATTGTATGCAATGCAATGAACAGTTAGTTCTTTTATTTATTGCAGTGCAACAGCATATGTAATTTGTTTTCTCTTCAGTTCACAAAGGAAAGAATTATTTCTTGTATGCAGCAGCTGTCATGTGTTATCTCTTCATTGCAATGCAAAAGCACATATAAATATCCATTGCAAAAAATGTATGAGTTAGTTCTTGTGTGCACTGCAATGCTCAACGGTATAAACAGCGCATACTTTATATTTAGTCTTTCATGCGTTGTAATGCAACAGCATACGTGTTATGTGTTATCTCTTCACCGCATAACGAATTGTTAGATTGTGTATGAAATGCAATGCGCATATGTAATTTCTTCGATGCACAAACGAAATGTTAATTCATTGCAACACCACATATGTTATGTGTTTTTTTCTTCAGTGTAAACAGTCATGTACTGGTTCCTTGCATTTTATACAAAAATTAACTTATTCCTTATAAGTTCATTTTTGTATAAAATGCAAGGAACCAGTACATAACTTACATGCTGCAATGCAACAGCAACAATGTTATATTAATTTCTTCTATGCACAGCGTAATAAGTTTACTATTGTTTTGCAATATAATGAAACAGTTAGTTCTTGATGTCTTGCAAAGCAACACATATATGATTTATTGTTTTCTCTTCAATGCACAAAGGAAAGAGTTAGCTCTTGTATGCAACGCAAGGCAAAAAGTACCTGTCATGTGTAATCTCTTCACTGCAAAAGCGGATTAAGTTACTGCTATACAATGCAAATATTGTGTGTTATCTCTCAATACATAACGGATGAGTTAGTTTATTTATTGCAACACCACATATGTTTATGCCATCTCTTCAGTGCATAAGGAATAAGTTACCTGTTGTATATATTACAATGAAAAAACCCATTCCCATGTATTATCATATGCACAATTGAACTACATCACATATATTACGTGTTTAATGAACAACGCAATAAGTTAGAGCTTATGTGTTATGCAATAGCTCTATGTTGTCTCTTCATTGCAACGACGAAATTAGCTTTTTTATTGTATTTATAACACGTTTGTTATGTTTTCTATTCAAAGTGTTATATTCGCTGCAATGCAATTAGAACGTATGTTGTTTTTCTCTTCAATGCACAAAGTAAATTCTTGCAAGAATTGCAATGGCAACAGCACAAAATTTAAGTAGGTCTGAATGTGGACTGAATATTTTCTTTTGTGTGTTCAAGAGGTATATCTTGAATACACAAAAGAAAATATTCAGTCCACATTCAGACCTACTTAAATTTTTTCTGTCCCAAGAATCCTCGATGATGAACTCTCTGTACATACTTCTGATGATAGGTCAGCCATAGAGTACTGCAGATTTGACCTAATGGACATATTTCTGGTCAAATTGGCTCCTGATTTATTTCAACCAAACAGAAGTACAAATTAGACCTACTAAAAGTTTTTCTGTCCCAACAGTTCTCAATCATAAAATTTCTGAACATACTCATTGCCTCAAACTGATGTTACTGAGCCACTCTTTTACCTCCGTTTTTTCAAGTACTCATTGAATCATGATTAACATTAGCCATAGAGTATTGCATATTTGAACTAATGGATATATTTCTGGGCAAAAAGTCTATACATTACTATTGACTTCTGATTTTACTTTACCTTTACAAGTCCATATTAAACCAACTGAACATATTTCTGGCAAAATAGTCCTCAATTATGAACTTTCTACATACTCACTGACAAACTCTGATGTTACTTCTGCAATCCATGATCCCATGTATGACCTACTGAACATATTTCTGACCCAAGAGTCCTCGATCATAAACTTTCGATTCAAACTCATCATTTAAGCAGCTCAAATCTGTGCATACTCACGCTTAATAAATGAGCCCCCTGAACTTTTTACACATTTCTATTCACTCGTTCTGATGTTACTTCACATAAACAGGTCAATTATAGACCTACTGAACATATTTCTGCAAATTAGTCCTCAATCATGAACTATTATAATACACATTAATACACATTGACTGCTTCTGATGATACGTCTGCCCAAGAGTACTGGACATTTGTCTTAATGGATATATTTCTGGCATATTAGTCCTCAATCATGAAATTTCTATACATACTCATTGACTCTGTCTGATGTTAGATCAGCCAGACAGTAGACCATGTTTGATCGACAGAAGTCAATATTTGACCGACAGAACATATTTCTTACCGAAGAGTCCTCGATCATAAACTTTCTATACAAACTCACTGACTCCTTCTGTTGTTACATCAGACAGAGAGCAGTCCTAAACTTTCTATACATGACTCTGTCTGATGTTAGATCAGCCAGACAGTACTCCATATTTGACCTATAGGTCAATATTTGACCGACAGAACATATTTCTGACTGAAGAGTCCTAGATCATAAACTTTCTATACAGACTCATTGACTCCTTCTGTTGTTACATCAGACAGTCAGTAGTTTGACATCAGTAAATCAGTAAGTCAGTAAATTTGATATAATGACAATATTTCTGGCCCAATATTACTTGAATCTGAACTTTTTACACATTTCTATTCACACGTTCTGATGTTACTTCACCTATATAGAAGTCAATATTAGACCCACTAAGCATATTTCTGGCAAATTAGTCCTCAATCGTGAACTTTTTTTACATACTCATTGACTCACTCTGATGTTACTTCAGCAATACATGAGCCCATGTATGACTTACTGAACATTTCTGGCAAACAAGTACTTTAGCTTGAACTTTCTACACACACTCATTGACTCCATCTGATGTTAGATCAGCCAGACAATAATCCATGTTTGACCGACAGAACATATTTTTGAGCAAACAGTATTTGATATTGAACTTTTTATCGATATTCATTGACGCCTTCTGATGTCACATCAGATAAATAAAAGTTCATATTTGACATACTGAACATGTTTCTTACCCCAGACTCCTCTATCATGAACTTTCTACACAGTCTCATTGAATCCTACTGACGTTACATCAGATAGGCAGTAGTCCATATTTGACATAATAAACATATTTCTGACCTAATATTACATTATCCTGAACTCACCATACATATATTTATTGAATTCTTCTGATGTTACATTAAAAGAAAAGTAGTCCATTATAGACCTACTTAAATTTATTTCTATCCCAAGAGTCCTAGATCATGAACATTTTATACATATTCATTGCCACACTATGATGTTAATACAGCCATACAGAAGCCCAAGTTTGACCTTCTGAACATATTTTCTGGAAAATTAGTCCTCTATCATGAACGTTTTATTCATAAACATTGACTGCTTCTGATGATACGTCAGCCATGGAGTATTGGAAATTTGACCTCATGTATATATTTCTAGCAAATTAGTCCTCAATACATACTCATTGACTCCATCTGATGTTAGATCAGCCGGACAATAGTCCATATTGGACCGACAGAACATATTTCTGACCAAACGGTTTTTGATAGTGATCTTTCTATACATATTCATTGCCTTACTATGATGTTACTTCAGCCATACATGAGCCCATGATTGGCCTTCTGATCATATTTCTGGAAAATTAGTCTCTGATCATGAACTATTTATTCATGCACATTGAATGCTTTTGATGATATGTCAGCCAAAGAGTATTGGAAATTTGACCTAATGGATATATTTCTGCCAAATTATTCCTCAATCATGAACGTTCTATACATACTCATTGACTCCATCTGATGTTAGATCAGCCAGACAATAATCCATATTTGACTGAGAGAACGTATATTTGACAAAACAGTATTTGGTATTGAACTATCGATATTCATTGACGCCTTCTGATGTCAGATCAGCTATATAAGACTCCATATTTGACCTACTGAACATATTTCTTACCCCAGAGTCCTCAGTCATGAACATTCTATAAAGATTCATTGAATCCTTCTAATATTACTTCAGATAGACAGTAGTCCATTGTTGAAAAAATAAACTTATTTCTGACCCAAAAGTACATGATCTTGAACTTTCCATACATAAATGTATTGATTCCTTCTGATGTTACATCATAAGAAATGTAGTCCATGTAAGACCTACTTAAATTGTTTTCTGTCCCGAGAGTCCTTGATCATGAACTTTCTGTACATATTCATTGCCTCACTGTGATGTTACTTCAGCCATAAATTATCCCATGTTTGACTTTCTGAACATATTTCTGGACAATTAGTCCCCGATCATGAACTTTTTAAGCATACACATTGAATGCTTCTGATGATACGTCAGCCATGGAGTATTGGAAATTTGACCTCATGAATATATTTCTGGCAAATTAGTCCTCAATACATACTCATTGACTCCATCTGATGTTAGATCAGCCGGACAATAGTCCATATTGGACCGACAGAACATATTTCTGACCAAACGGTTTTTGATAGTGATCTTTCTATACATATTCATTGCCTTACTATGATGTTACTTCAGCCATACATGAGCCCATGTTTGGCCTTCTGATCATATTTCTGGAAAATTAGTCTCTGATCATGAACTATTTATTCATGCACATTGAATGCTTTTGATGATATGTCAGCCAAAGAGTATTGGAAATTTGACCTAATGGATATATTTCTGCCAAATTATTCCTCAATCATGAACTTTCTATACATACTCATTGACTCCAACTGATGTTAGATCATTCAGACAGTAGTCCATTTTAGACATACTAAACATATTTCTGGCAAAAGAGTACTCGATCTTGATCTATGTATACATTACTATTGACTCCTTCTGAAGATACATCAGCCATAGACTGTTGGTTATCTGACCTAATGGTCATATTTCTGACATATTAATCTTCAGTCATGAATTTTCTATACATATCCATCGACTCTATCTGATGTTAAATCCACATTTGACCGACAAAACATATTTCTGACCAAACCGTATTTGATATTCAACTTTTTATACATATTGACTGATGCCTTCTGAGGTCCATATTTGACCTACTGAACATATTCCTGACTCAAAAGTCCTCGATCATGAACTTTCTATACAGACTCATTGAGACCTTCTGATGTTTCATCAGACAGACAGTCGTCCGTATTTGACATAATGAAGATATTTCTGAACCAAGAGTACATGATCTTGAACTTTCCATACATATATTTATTGACTCCTTCTGTTGTTACATCAAATGATATAAGTCCTACTTAAATGTTTTTCTGTCCCGAGAGTCCTTGATCATGAACTTTCTATACATATTCGGTGCCTCACTATGATGTTACTTCAGCCATACATGAGCCCATGTTTGACCTTCTGAAAATTTTTTCTGGAAAATTAGTCTTCAATCATAAACTTTTTATACATACACATTGAATGCTTCTGATGATACGTCAGCCAAAGAGTATTGGAAATTTGACCTAATGGACATATTTCTGGCAAAATATTCCTCAATCGTGAACTTTCTATACATACTCATTGACTCCATCTGATGTTAGATCATCCAGACAATAGTCCATTTTAGACTTACTGAACATATTTCTGGCGAAAGAGTACTCGATCTTGAACTATGTATACATTACTCCTTCTGATGATACGTCAGCCTTAGACTACTGGAAATTTGACCTCATGGGCATATTTCTGACATATTAATCTTCAGTCAGGAAATTTCTATACATATCCATTGACTCCATCTGATGTTCGATCCACATTTGACCGACAGAACATATTTCTGACCAAACGGGATTTGGTATGAAACATTTTATAAATATTCATTGATGCTTTCTGATGTCACATCAGGCATATTGAAGTCTATATTTGACCTACTGAACATATTTCTGACCCAAGAGTCCTCGATCATGAACTTTCTATACAGACTCATTGAGTCCTTCTGATGTTTCATCAGACAGACAGTAGACCATATTTGACATAATCAAGACATTTCTGACCCAAGAGTACATGATCTTGAACTTTCTATACATATATTTATTGATTCCTTCTGATGTTGCATCATAAGAAATGTAGTCCATGTAAGACCTACTTAAATTGTTTTCTGTCCCGAGAGTCCTTGATCATGAACTTTCTGTACATATTCATTGCCTCACTGTGATGTTACTTCAGCCATAAATTATCCCATGTTTGACTTTCTGAACATATTTCTGGACAATTAGTCCCCGATCATGAACTTTTTAAGCATACACATTGAATGCTTCTGATGATACGTCAGCCATGGAGTATTGGAAATTTGACCTCATGAATATATTTCTGGCAAATTAGTCCTCAATACATACTCATTGACTCCATCTGATGTTAGATCAGCCGGACAATAGTCCATATTGGACCGACAGAACATATTTCTGACCAAACGGTTTTTGATAGTGATCTTTCTATACATATTCATTGCCTTACTATGATGTTACTTCAGCCATACATGAGCCCATGTTTGGCCTTCTGATCATATTTCTGGAAAATTAGTCTCTGATCATGAACTATTTATTCATGCACATTGAATGCTTTTGATGATATGTCAGCCAAAGAGTATTGGAAATTTGACCTAATGGATATATTTCTGCCAAATTATTCCTCAATCATGAACTTTCTATACATACTCATTGACTCCAACTGATGTTAGATCATTCAGACAGTAGTCCATTTTAGACATACTAAACATATTTCTGGCAAAAGAGTACTCGATCTTGATCTATGTATACATTACTATTGACTCCTTCTGAAGATACATCAGCCATAGACTGTTGGTTATCTGACCTAATGGTCATATTTCTGACATATTAATCTTCAGTCATGAATTTTCTATACATATCCATCGACTCTATCTGATGTTAAATCCACATTTGACCGACAAAACATATTTCTGACCAAACCGTATTTGATATTCAACTTTTTATACATATTGACTGATGCCTTCTGAGGTCCATATTTGACCTACTGAACATATTCCTGACTCAAAAGTCCTCGATCATGAACTTTCTATACAGACTCATTGAGACCTTCTGATGTTTCATCAGACAGACAGTCGTCCGTATTTGACATAATGAAGATATTTCTGAACCAAGAGTACATGATCTTGAACTTTCCATACATATATTTATTGACTCCTTCAGATGTTACATCAAATGATATAAGTCCTACTTAAATGTTTTTCTGTCCCGAGAGTCCTTGATCATGAACTTTCTATACATATTCGGTGCCTCACTATGATGTTACTTCAGCCATACATGAGCCGATGTTTGACCTTCTGAAAATTTTTTCTGGAAAATTAGTCTTCAATCATAAACTTTTTATACATACACATTGAATGCTTCTGATGATACGTCAGCCAAAGAGTATTGGAAATTTGACCTAATGGACATATTTCTGGCAAAATATTCCTCAATCGTGAACTTTCTATACATACTCATTGACTCCATCTGATGTTAGATCATCCAGACAATAGTCCATTTTAGACTTACTGAACATATTTCTGGCGAAAGAGTACTCGATCTTGAACTATGTATACATTACTCCTTCTGATGATACGTCAGCCTTAGACTACTGGAAATTTGACCTCATGGGCATATTTCTGACATATTAATCTTCAGTCAGGAAAGGAAATTTCTATACATATCCATTGACTCCATCTGATGTTCGATCCACATTTGACCGACAGAACATATTTCTGACCAAACGGGATTTGGTATGAAACATTTTATAAATATTCATTGATGCTTTCTGATGTCACATCAGGCATATTGAAGTCTATATTTGACCTACTGAACATATTTCTGACCCAAGAGTCCTCGATCATGAACTTTCTATACAGACTCATTGAGTCCTTCTGATGTTTCATCAGACAGACAGTAGACCATATTTGACATAATCAAGACATTTCTGACCCAAGAGTACATGATCTTGAACTTTCTATACATATATTTATTGATTCCTTCTGATGTTGCATCATAAGAAATGTAGTCCATGTAAGACCTACTTAAATTGTTTTCTGTCCCGAGAGTCCTTGATCATGAACTTTCTGTACATATTCATTGCCTCACTGTGATGTTACTTCAGCCATAAATTATCCCATGTTTGACTTTCTGAACATATTTCTGGACAATTAGTCCCCGATCATGAACTTTTTAAGCATACACATTGAATGCTTCTGATGATACGTCAGCCATGGAGTATTGGAAATTTGACCTCATGAATATATTTCTGGCAAATTAGTCCTCAATACATACTCATTGACTCCATCTGATGTTAGATCAGCCGGACAATAGTCCATATTGGACCGACAGAACATATTTCTGACCAAACGGTTTTTGATAGTGATCTTTCTATACATATTCATTGCCTTACTATGATGTTACTTCAGCCATACATGAGCCCATGTTTGGCCTTCTGATCATATTTCTGGAAAATTAGTCTCTGATCATGAACTATTTATTCATGCACATTGAATGCTTTTGATGATATGTCAGCCAAAGAGTATTGGAAATTTGACCTAATGGATATATTTCTGCCAAATTATTCCTCAATCATGAACTTTCTATACATACTCATTGACTCCAACTGATGTTAGATCATTCAGACAGTAGTCCATTTTAGACATACTAAACATATTTCTGGCAAAAGAGTACTCGATCTTGATCTATGTATACATTACTATTGACTCCTTCTGAAGATACATCAGCCATAGACTGTTGGTTATCTGACCTAATGGTCATATTTCTGACATATTAATCTTCAGTCATGAATTTTCTATACATATCCATCGACTCTATCTGATGTTAAATCCACATTTGACCGACAAAACATATTTCTGACCAAACCGTATTTGATATTCAACTTTTTATACATATTGGCTGATGCCTTCTGAGGTCCATATTTGACCTACTGAACATATTCCTGACTCAAAAGTCCTTGATCATGAACTTTCTATACAGACTCATTGAGACCTTCTGATGTTTCATCAGACAGACAGTCGTCCGTATTTGACATAATGAAGATATTTCTGAACCAAGAATACATGATCTTGAACTTTCCATACATATATTTATTGACTCCTTCAGATGTTACATCAAATGATATAAGTCCTACTTAAATATTTTTCTGTCCCGAGAGTCCTTGATCATGAACTTTCTATACATATTTCGGTGCCTCACTATGATGTTACTTCAGCCATACATGAGCCGATGTTTGACCTTCTGAAAAAATTTTCTGGAAAATTAGTCTTCAATCATGAACTTTTTATACATACACATTGAATGCTTCTGATGATACGTCAGCCAAAGAGTATTGGAAATTTGACCTAATGGACATATTTCTGGCAAAATATTCCTCAATCGTGAACTTTCTATACATACTCATTGACTCCATCTGATGTTAGATCATCCAGACAATAGTCCATTTTAGACTTACTGAACATATTTCTGGCGAAAGAGTACTCGATCTTGAACTATGTATACATTACTCCTTCTGATGATACGTCAGCCTTAGACTACTGGAAATTTGACCTCATGGGCATATTTCTGACATATTAATCTTCAGTCAGGAAATTTCTATACATATCCATTGACTCCATCTGATGTTCGATCCACATTTGACCGACAGAACATATTTCTGACCAAACGGGATTTGGTATGAAACATTTTATAAATATTCATTGATGCTTTCTGATGTCACATCAGGCATATTGAAGTCTATATTTGACCTACTGAACATATTTCTGACCCAAGAGTCCTCGATCATGAACTTTCTATACAGACTCATTGAGTCCTTCTGATGTTTCATCAGACAGACAGTAGACCATATTTGACATAATCAAGACATTTCTGACCCAAGAGTACATGATCTTGAACTTTCTATACATATATTTATTGATTCCTTCTGATGTTGCATCATAAGAAATGTAGTCCATGTAAGACCTACTTAAATTGTTTTCTGTCCCGAGAGTCCTTGATCATGAACTTTCTGTACATATTCATTGCCTCACTGTGATGTTACTTCAGCCATAAATTATCCCATGTTTGACTTTCTGAACATATTTCTGGACAATTAGTCCCCGATCATGAACTTTTTAAGCATACACATTGAATGCTTCTGATGATACGTCAGCCATGGAGTATTGGAAATTTGACCTCATGAATATATTTCTGGCAAATTAGTCCTCAATACATACTCATTGACTCCATCTGATGTTAGATCAGCCGGACAATAGTCCATATTGGACCGACAGAACATATTTCTGACCAAACGGTTTTTGATAGTGATCTTTCTATACATATTCATTGCCTTACTATGATGTTACTTCAGCCATACATGAGCCCATGATTGGCCTTCTGATCATATTTCTGGAAAATTAGTCTCTGATCATGAACTATTTATTCATGCACATTGAATGCTTTTGATGATATGTCAGCCAAAGAGTATTGGAAATTTGACCTAATGGATATATTTCTGCCAAATTATTCCTCAATCATGAACTTTCTATACATACTCATTGACTCCAACTGATGTTAGATCATTCAGACAGTAGTCCATTTTAGACATACTAAACATATTTCTGGCAAAAGAGTACTCGATCTTGATCTATGTATACATTACTATTGACTCCTTCTGAAGATACATCAGCCATAGACTGTTGGTTATCTGACCTAATGGTCATATTTCTGACATATTAATCTTCAGTCATGAATTTTCTATACATATCCATCGACTCTATCTGATGTTAAATCCACATTTGACCGACAAAACATATTTCTGACCAAACCGTATTTGATATTCAACTTTTTATACATATTGACTGATGCCTTCTGAGGTCCATATTTGACCTACTGAACATATTCCTGACTCAAAAGTCCTCGATCATGAACTTTCTATACAGACTCATTGAGACCTTCTGATGTTTCATCAGACAGACAGTCGTCCGTATTTGACATAATGAAGATATTTCTGAACCAAGAGTACATGATCTTGAACTTTCCATACATATATTTATTGACTCCTTCAGATGTTACATCAAATGATATAAGTCCTACTTAAATGTTTTTCTGTCCCGAGAGTCCTTGATCATGAACTTTCTATACATATTCGGTGCCTCACTATGATGTTACTTCAGCCATACATGAGCCGATGTTTGACCTTCTGAAAATTTTTTCTGGAAAATTAGTCTTCAATCATAAACTTTTTATACATACACATTGAATGCTTCTGATGATACGTCAGCCAAAGAGTATTGGAAATTTGACCTAATGGACATATTTCTGGCAAAATATTCCTCAATCGTGAACTTTCTATACATACTCATTGACTCCATCTGATGTTAGATCATCCAGACAATAGTCCATTTTAGACTTACTGAACATATTTCTGGCGAAAGAGTACTCGATCTTGAACTATGTATACATTACTCCTTCTGATGATACGTCAGCCTTAGACTACTGGAAATTTGACCTCATGGGCATATTTCTGACATATTAATCTTCAGTCAGGAAATTTCTATACATATCCATTGACTCCATCTGATGTTCGATCCACATTTGACCGACAGAACATATTTCTGACCAAACGGGATTTGGTATGAAACATTTTATAAATATTCATTGATGCTTTCTGATGTCACATCAGGCATATTGAAGTCTATATTTGACCTACTGAACATATTTCTGACCCAAGAGTCCTCGATCATGAACTTTCTATACAGACTCATTGAGTCCTTCTGATGTTTCATCAGACAGACAGTAGACCATATTTGACATAATCAAGACATTTCTGACCCAAGAGTACATGATCTTGAACTTTCTATACATATATTTATTGATTCCTTCTGATGTTGCATCATAAGAAATGTAGTCCATGTAAGACCTACTTAAATTGTTTTCTGTCCCGAGAGTCCTTGATCATGAACTTTCTGTACATATTCATTGCCTCACTGTGATGTTACTTCAGCCATAAATTATCCCATGTTTGACTTTCTGAACATATTTCTGGACAATTAGTCCCCGATCATGAACTTTTTAAGCATACACATTGAATGCTTCTGATGATACGTCAGCCATGGAGTATTGGAAATTTGACCTCATGAATATATTTCTGGCAAATTAGTCCTCAATACATACTCATTGACTCCATCTGATGTTAGATCAGCCGGACAATAGTCCATATTGGACCGACAGAACATATTTCTGACCAAACGGTTTTTGATAGTGATCTTTCTATACATATTCATTGCCTTACTATGATGTTACTTCAGCCATACATGAGCCCATGTTTGGCCTTCTGATCATATTTCTGGAAAATTAGTCTCTGATCATGAACTATTTATTCATGCACATTGAATGCTTTTGATGATATGTCAGCCAAAGAGTATTGGAAATTTGACCTAATGGATATATTTCTGCCAAATTATTCCTCAATCATGAACTTTCTATACATACTCATTGACTCCAACTGATGTTAGATCATTCAGACAGTAGTCCATTTTAGACATACTAAACATATTTCTGGCAAAAGAGTACTCGATCTTGATCTATGTATACATTACTATTGACTCCTTCTGAAGATACATCAGCCATAGACTGTTGGTTATCTGACCTAATGGTCATATTTCTGACATATTAATCTTCAGTCATGAATTTTCTATACATATCCATCGACTCTATCTGATGTTAAATCCACATTTGACCGACAAAACATATTTCTGACCAAACCGTATTTGATATTGAACTTTTTATACATATTGACTGATGCCTTCTGAGGTCCATATTTGACCTACTGAACATATTCCTGACTCAAAAGTCCTCGATCATGAACTTTCTATACAGACTCATTGAGACCTTCTGATCTTTCATCAGACAGACAGTCGTCCGTATTTGACATAATGAAGATATTTCTGAACCAAGAATACATGATCTTGAACTTTCCATAAATATATTTATTGACTCCTTCTGATGTTACATCAAATGATATAAGTCCTACTTAAATGTTTTTCTGTCCCGAGAGTCCTTGATCATGAACTTTCTATACATATTTCGGTGCCTCACTATGATGTTACTTCAGCCATACATGAGCCGATGCTTGAACTTCTGAAAATTTTTTCTGGAAAATTAGTCTTCAATCATAAACTTTTTATACATACACATTGAATGCTTCTGATGATATGTCAGCCAAAGAGTATTGGAAATTTGACCTAATGGACATATTTCTGGCAAAATATTCCTCAATCGTGAACTTTCTATACATACTCATTGACTCCATCTGATGTTAGATCATCCAGACAATAGTCCATTTTAGACTTACTGAACATATTTCTGGCGAAAGAGTACTCGATCTTGAACTATGTATACATTACTCCTTCTGATGATACGTCAGCCTTAGACTACTGGAAATTTGACCTCATGGGCATATTTCTGACATATTAATCTTCAGTCAGGAAATTTCTATACATATCCATTGACTCCATCTGATGTTCGATCCACATTTGACCGACAGAACATATTTCTGACCAAACGGGATTTGGTATGAAACATTTTATAAATATTCATTGATGCTTTCTGATGTCACATCAGGCATATTGAAGTCTATATTTGACCTACTGAACATATTTCTGACCCAAGAGTCCTCGATCATGAACTTTCTATACAGACTCATTGAGTCCTTCTGATGTTTCATCAGACAGACAGTAGACCATATTTGACATAATCAAGACATTTCTGACCCAAGAGTACATGATCTTGAACTTTCTATACATATATTTATTGATTCCTTCTGATGTTGCATCATAAGAAATGTAGTCCATGTAAGACCTACTTAAATTGTTTTCTGTCCCGAGAGTCCTTGATCATGAACTTTCTGTACATATTCATTGCCTCACTGTGATGTTACTTCAGCCATAAATTATCCCATGTTTGACTTTCTGAACATATTTCTGGACAATTAGTCCCCGATCATGAACTTTTTAAGCATACACATTGAATGCTTCTGATGATACGTCAGCCATGGAGTATTGGAAATTTGACCTCATGAATATATTTCTGGCAAATTAGTCCTCAATACATACTCATTGACTCCATCTGATGTTAGATCAGCCGGACAATAGTCCATATTGGACCGACAGAACATATTTCTGACCAAACGGTTTTTGATAGTGATCTTTCTATACATATTCATTGCCTTACTATGATGTTACTTCAGCCATACATGAGCCCATGTTTGGCCTTCTGATCATATTTCTGGAAAATTAGTCTCTGATCATGAACTATTTATTCATGCACATTGAATGCTTTTGATGATATGTCAGCCAAAGAGTATTGGAAATTTGACCTAATGGATATATTTCTGCCAAATTATTCCTCAATCATGAACTTTCTATACATACTCATTGACTCCAACTGATGTTAGATCATTCAGACAGTAGTCCATTTTAGACATACTAAACATATTTCTGGCAAAAGAGTACTCGATCTTGATCTATGTATACATTACTATTGACTCCTTCTGAAGATACATCAGCCATAGACTGTTGGTTATCTGACCTAATGGTCATATTTCTGACATATTAATCTTCAGTCATGAATTTTCTATACATATCCATCGACTCTATCTGATGTTAAATCCACATTTGACCGACAAAACATATTTCTGACCAAACCGTATTTGATATTCAACTTTTTATACATATTGACTGATGCCTTCTGAGGTCCATATTTGACCTACTGAACATATTCCTGACTCAAAAGTCCTCGTTCATGAACTTTCTATACAGACTCATTGAGACCTTCTGATGTTTCATCAGACAGACAGTCGTCCGTATTTGACATAATGAAGATATTTCTGAACCAAGAGTACATGATCTTGAACTTTCCATACATATATTTATTGACTCCTTCAGATGTTACATCAAATGATATAAGTCCTACTTAAATGTTTTTCTGTCCCGAGAGTCCTTGATCATGAACTTTCTATACATATTCGGTGCCTCACTATGATGTTACTTCAGCCATACATGAGCCGATGTTTGACCTTCTGAAAATTTTTTCTGGAAAATTAGTCTTCAATCATAAACTTTTTATACATACACATTGAATGCTTCTGATGATACGTCAGCCAAAGAGTATTGGAAATTTGACCTAATGGACATATTTCTGGCAAAATATTCCTCAATCGTGAACTTTCTATACATACTCATTGACTCCATCTGATGTTAGATCATCCAGACAATAGTCCATTTTAGACTTACTGAACATATTTCTGGCGAAAGAGTACTCGATCTTGAACTATGTATACATTACTCCTTCTGATGATACGTCAGCCTTAGACTACTGGAAATTTGACCTCATGGGCATATTTCTGACATATTAATCTTCAGTCAGGAAATTTCTATACATATCCATTGACTCCATCTGATGTTCGATCCACATTTGACCGACAGAACATATTTCTGACCAAACGGGATTTGGTATGAAACATTTTATAAATATTCATTGATGCTTTCTGATGTCACATCAGGCATATTGAAGTCTATATTTGACCTACTGAACATATTTCTGACCCAAGAGTCCTCGATCATGAACTTTCTATACAGACTCATTGAGTCCTTCTGATGTTTCATCAGACAGACAGTAGACCATATTTGACATAATCAAGACATTTCTGACCCAAGAGTACATGATCTTGAACTTTCTATACATATATTTATTGATTCCTTCTGATGTTGCATCATAAGAAATGTAGTCCATGTAAGACCTACTTAAATTGTTTTCTGTCCCGAGAGTCCTTGATCATGAACTTTCTGTACATATTCATTGCCTCACTGTGATGTTACTTCAGCCATAAATTATCCCATGTTTGACTTTCTGAACATATTTCTGGACAATTAGTCCCCGATCATGAACTTTTTAAGCATACACATTGAATGCTTCTGATGATACGTCAGCCATGGAGTATTGGAAATTTGACCTCATGAATATATTTCTGGCAAATTAGTCCTCAATACATACTCATTGACTCCATCTGATGTTAGATCAGCCGGACAATAGTCCATATTGGACCGACAGAACATATTTCTGACCAAACGGTTTTTGATAGTGATCTTTCTATACATATTCATTGCCTTACTATGATGTTACTTCAGCCATACATGAGCCCATGATTGGCCTTCTGATCATATTTCTGGAAAATTAGTCTCTGATCATGAACTATTTATTCATGCACATTGAATGCTTTTGATGATATGTCAGCCAAAGAGTATTGGAAATTTGACCTAATGGATATATTTCTGCCAAATTATTCCTCAATCATGAACTTTCTATACATACTCATTGACTCCAACTGATGTTAGATCATTCAGACAGTAGTCCATTTTAGACATACTAAACATATTTCTGGCAAAAGAGTACTCGATCTTGATCTATGTATACATTACTATTGACTCCTTCTGAAGATACATCAGCCATAGACTGTTGGTTATCTGACCTAATGGTCATATTTCTGACATATTAATCTTCAGTCATGAATTTTCTATACATATCCATCGACTCTATCTGATGTTAAATCCACATTTGACCGACAAAACATATTTCTGACCAAACCGTATTTGATATTCAACTTTTTATACATATTGACTGATGCCTTCTGAGGTCCATATTTGACCTACTGAACATATTCCTGACTCAAAAGTCCTCGATCATGAACTTTCTATACAGACTCATTGAGACCTTCTGATGTTTCATCAGACAGACAGTCGTCCGTATTTGACATAATGAAGATATTTCTGAACCAAGAGTACATGATCTTGAACTTTCCATACATATATTTATTGACTCCTTCTGTTGTTACATCAAATGATATAAGTCCTACTTAAATGTTTTTCTGTCCCGAGAGTCCTTGATCATGAACTTTCTATACATATTCGGTGCCTCACTATGATGTTACTTCAGCCATACATGAGCCGATGTTTGACCTTCTGAAAATTTTTTCTGGAAAATTAGTCTTCAATCATAAACTTTTTATACATACACATTGAATGCTTCTGATGATACGTCAGCCAAAGAGTATTGGAAATTTGACCTAATGGACATATTTCTGGCAAAATATTCCTCAATCGTGAACTTTCTATACATACTCATTGACTCCATCTGATGTTAGATCATCCAGACAATAGTCCATTTTAGACTTACTGAACATATTTCTGGCGAAAGAGTACTCGATCTTGAACTATGTATACATTACTCCTTCTGATGATACGTCAGCCTTAGACTACTGGAAATTTGACCTCATGGGCATATTTCTGACATATTAATCTTCAGTCAGGAAATTTCTATACATATCCATTGACTCCATCTGATGTTCGATCCACATTTGACCGACAGAACATATTTCTGACCAAACGGGATTTGGTATGAAACATTTTATAAATATTCATTGATGCTTTCTGATGTCACATCAGGCATATTGAAGTCTATATTTGACCTACTGAACATATTTCTGACCCAAGAGTCCTCGATCATGAACTTTCTATACAGACTCATTGAGTCCTTCTGATGTTTCATCAGACAGACAGTAGACCATATTTGACATAATCAAGACATTTCTGACCCAAGAGTACATGATCTTGAACTTTCTATACATATATTTATTGATTCCTTCTGATGTTGCATCATAAGAAATGTAGTCCATGTAAGACCTACTTAAATTGTTTTCTGTCCCGAGAGTCCTTGATCATGAACTTTCTGTACATATTCATTGCCTCACTGTGATGTTACTTCAGCCATAAATTATCCCATGTTTGACTTTCTGAACATATTTCTGGACAATTAGTCCCCGATCATGAACTTTTTAAGCATACACATTGAATGCTTCTGATGATACGTCAGCCATGGAGTATTGGAAATTTGACCTCATGAATATATTTCTGGCAAATTAGTCCTCAATACATACTCATTGACTCCATCTGATGTTAGATCAGCCGGACAATAGTCCATATTGGACCGACAGAACATATTTCTGACCAAACGGTTTTTGATAGTGATCTTTCTATACATATTCATTGCCTTACTATGATGTTACTTCAGCCATACATGAGCCCATGTTTGGCCTTCTGATCATATTTCTGGAAAATTAGTCTCTGATCATGAACTATTTATTCATGCACATTGAATGCTTTTGATGATATGTCAGCCAAAGAGTATTGGAAATTTGACCTAATGGATATATTTCTGCCAAATTATTCCTCAATCATGAACTTTCTATACATACTCATTGACTCCAACTGATGTTAGATCATTCAGACAGTAGTCCATTTTAGACATACTAAACATATTTCTGGCAAAAGAGTACTCGATCTTGATCTATGTATACATTACTATTGACTCCTTCTGAAGATACATCAGCCATAGACTGTTGGTTATCTGACCTAATGGTCATATTTCTGACATATTAATCTTCAGTCATGAATTTTCTATACATATCCATCGACTCTATCTGATGTTAAATCCACATTTGACCGACAAAACATATTTCTGACCAAACCGTATTTGATATTCAACTTTTTATACATATTGACTGATGCCTTCTGAGGTCCATATTTGACCTACTGAACATATTCCTGACTCAAAAGTCCTCGATCATGAACTTTCTATACAGACTCATTGAGACCTTCTGATCTTTCATCAGACAGACAGTCGTCCGTATTTGACATAATGAAGATATTTCTGAACCAAGAGTACATGATCTTGAACTTTCCATACATATATTTATTGACTCCTTCTGTTGTTACATCAAATGATATAAGTCCTACTTAAATGTTTTTCTGTCCCGAGAGTCCTTGATCATGAACTTTCTATACATATTCGGTGCCTCACTATGATGTTACTTCAGCCATACATGAGCCCATGTTTGACCTTCTGAAAATTTTTTCTGGAAAATTAGTCTTCAATCATAAACTTTTTATACATACACATTGAATGCTTCTGATGATACGTCAGCCAAAGAGTATTGGAAATTTGACCTAATGGACATATTTCTGGCAAAATATTCCTCAATCGTGAACTTTCTATACATACTCATTGACTCCATCTGATGTTAGATCATCCAGACAATAGTCCATTTTAGACTTACTGAACATATTTCTGGCGAAAGAGTACTCGATCTTGAACTATGTATACATTACTCCTTCTGATGATACGTCAGCCTTAGACTACTGGAAATTTGACCTCATGGGCATATTTCTGACATATTAATCTTCAGTCAGGAAATTTCTATACATATCCATTGACTCCATCTGATGTTCGATCCACATTTGACCGACAGAACATATTTCTGACCAAACGGGATTTGGTATGAAACATTTTATAAATATTCATTGATGCTTTCTGATGTCACATCAGGCATATTGAAGTCTATATTTGACCTACTGAACATATTTCTGACCCAAGAGTCCTCGATCATGAACTTTCTATACAGACTCATTGAGTCCTTCTGATGTTTCATCAGACAGACAGTAGACCATATTTGACATAATCAAGACATTTCTGACCCAAGAGTACATGATCTTGAACTTTCTATACATATATTTATTGATTCCTTCTGATGTTGCATCATAAGAAATGTAGTCCATGTAAGACCTACTTAAATTGTTTTCTGTCCCGAGAGTCCTTGATCATGAACTTTCTGTACATATTCATTGCCTCACTGTGATGTTACTTCAGCCATAAATTATCCCATGTTTGACTTTCTGAACATATTTCTGGACAATTAGTCCCCGATCATGAACTTTTTAAGCATACACATTGAATGCTTCTGATGATACGTCAGCCATGGAGTATTGGAAATTTGACCTCATGAATATATTTCTGGCAAATTAGTCCTCAATACATACTCATTGACTCCATCTGATGTTAGATCAGCCGGACAATAGTCCATATTGGACCGACAGAACATATTTCTGACCAAACGGTTTTTGATAGTGATCTTTCTATACATATTCATTGCCTTACTATGATGTTACTTCAGCCATACATGAGCCCATGATTGGCCTTCTGATCATATTTCTGGAAAATTAGTCTCTGATCATGAACTATTTATTCATGCACATTGAATGCTTTTGATGATATGTCAGCCAAAGAGTATTGGAAATTTGACCTAATGGATATATTTCTGCCAAATTATTCCTCAATCATGAACTTTCTATACATACTCATTGACTCCAACTGATGTTAGATCATTCAGACAGTAGTCCATTTTAGACATACTAAACATATTTCTGGCAAAAGAGTACTCGATCTTGATCTATGTATACATTACTATTGACTCCTTCTGAAGATACATCAGCCATAGACTGTTGGTTATCTGACCTAATGGTCATATTTCTGACATATTAATCTTCAGTCATGAATTTTCTATACATATCCATCGACTCTATCTGATGTTAAATCCACATTTGACCGACAAAACATATTTCTGACCAAACCGTATTTGATATTCAACTTTTTATACATATTGACTGATGCCTTCTGAGGTCCATATTTGACCTACTGAACATATTCCTGACTCAAAAGTCCTCGATCATGAACTTTCTATACAGACTCATTGAGACCTTCTGATCTTTCATCAGACAGACAGTCGTCCGTATTTGACATAATGAAGATATTTCTGAACCAAGAGTACATGATCTTGAACTTTCCATACATATATTTATTGACTCCTTCTGTTGTTACATCAAATGATATAAGTCCTACTTAAATGTTTTTCTGTCCCGAGAGTCCTTGATCATGAACTTTCTATACATATTCGGTGCCTCACTATGATGTTACTTCAGCCATACATGAGCCCATGTTTGACCTTCTGAAAATTTTTTCTGGAAAATTAGTCTTCAATCATAAACTTTTTATACATACACATTGAATGCTTCTGATGATACGTCAGCCAAAGAGTATTGGAAATTTGACCTAATGGACATATTTCTGGCAAAATATTCCTCAATCGTGAACTTTCTATACATACTCATTGACTCCATCTGATGTTAGATCATCCAGACAATAGTCCATTTTAGACTTACTGAACATATTTCTGGCGAAAGAGTACTCGATCTTGAACTATGTATACATTACTCCTTCTGATGATACGTCAGCCTTAGACTACTGGAAATTTGACCTCATGGGCATATTTCTGACATATTAATCTTCAGTCAGGAAATTTCTATACATATCCATTGACTCCATCTGATGTTCGATCCACATTTGACCGACAGAACATATTTCTGACCAAACGGGATTTGGTATGAAACATTTTATAAATATTCATTGATGCTTTCTGATGTCACATCAGGCATATTGAAGTCTATATTTGACCTACTGAACATATTTCTGACCCAAGAGTCCTCGATCATGAACTTTCTATACAGACTCATTGAGTCCTTCTGATGTTTCATCAGACAGACAGTAGACCATATTTGACATAATCAAGACATTTCTGACCCAAGAGTACATGATCTTGAACTTTCTATACATATATTTATTGATTCCTTCTGATGTTGCATCATAAGAAATGTAGTCCATGTAAGACCTACTTAAATTGTTTTCTGTCCCGAGAGTCCTTGATCATGAACTTTCTGTACATATTCATTGCCTCACTGTGATGTTACTTCAGCCATAAATTATCCCATGTTTGACTTTCTGAACATATTTCTGGACAATTAGTCCCCGATCATGAACTTTTTAAGCATACACATTGAATGCTTCTGATGATACGTCAGCCATGGAGTATTGGAAATTTGACCTCATGAATATATTTCTGGCAAATTAGTCCTCAATACATACTCATTGACTCCATCTGATGTTAGATCAGCCGGACAATAGTCCATATTGGACCGACAGAACATATTTCTGACCAAACGGTTTTTGATAGTGATCTTTCTATACATATTCATTGCCTTACTATGATGTTACTTCAGCCATACATGAGCCCATGATTGGCCTTCTGATCATATTTCTGGAAAATTAGTCTCTGATCATGAACTATTTATTCATGCACATTGAATGCTTTTGATGATATGTCAGCCAAAGAGTATTGGAAATTTGACCTAATGGATATATTTCTGCCAAATTATTCCTCAATCATGAACTTTCTATACATACTCATTGACTCCAACTGATGTTAGATCATTCAGACAGTAGTCCATTTTAGACATACTAAACATATTTCTGGCAAAAGAGTACTCGATCTTGATCTATGTATACATTACTATTGACTCCTTCTGAAGATACATCAGCCATAGACTGTTGGTTATCTGACCTAATGGTCATATTTCTGACATATTAATCTTCAGTCATGAATTTTCTATACATATCCATCGACTCTATCTGATGTTAAATCCACATTTGACCGACAAAACATATTTCTGACCAAACCGTATTTGATATTCAACTTTTTATACATATTGACTGATGCCTTCTGAGGTCCATATTTGACCTACTGAACATATTCCTGACTCAAAAGTCCTCGATCATGAACTTTCTATACAGACTCATTGAGACCTTCTGATGTTTCATCAGACAGACAGTCGTCCGTATTTGACATAATGAAGATATTTCTGAACCAAGAGTACATGATCTTGAACTTTCCATACATATATTTATTGACTCCTTCTGTTGTTACATCAAATGATATAAGTCCTACTTAAATGTTTTTCTGTCCCGAGAGTCCTTGATCATGAACTTTCTATACATATTCGGTGCCTCACTATGATGTTACTTCAGCCATACATGAGCCCATGTTTGACCTTCTGAAAATTTTTTCTGGAAAATTAGTCTTCAATCATAAACTTTTTATACATACACATTGAATGCTTCTGATGATACGTCAGCCAAAGAGTATTGGAAATTTGACCTAATGGACATATTTCTGGCAAAATATTCCTCAATCGTGAACTTTCTATACATACTCATTGACTCCATCTGATGTTAGATCATCCAGACAATAGTCCATTTTAGACTTACTGAACATATTTCTGGCGAAAGAGTACTCGATCTTGAACTATGTATACATTACTCCTTCTGATGATACGTCAGCCTTAGACTACTGGAAATTTGACCTCATGGGCATATTTCTGACATATTAATCTTCAGTCAGGAAATTTCTATACATATCCATTGACTCCATCTGATGTTCGATCCACATTTGACCGACAGAACATATTTCTGACCAAACGGGATTTGGTATGAAACATTTTATAAATATTCATTGATGCTTTCTGATGTCACATCAGGCATATTGAAGTCTATATTTGACCTACTGAACATATTTCTGACCCAAGAGTCCTCGATCATGAACTTTCTATACAGACTCATTGAGTCCTTCTGATGTTTCATCAGACAGACAGTAGACCATATTTGACATAATCAAGACATTTCTGACCCAAGAGTACATGATCTTGAACTTTCTATACATATATTTATTGATTCCTTCTGATGTTGCATCATAAGAAATGTAGTCCATGTAAGACCTACTTAAATTGTTTTCTGTCCCGAGAGTCCTTGATCATGAACTTTCTGTACATATTCATTGCCTCACTGTGATGTTACTTCAGCCATAAATTATCCCATGTTTGACTTTCTGAACATATTTCTGGACAATTAGTCCCCGATCATGAACTTTTTAAGCATACACATTGAATGCTTCTGATGATACGTCAGCCATGGAGTATTGGAAATTTGACCTCATGAACATATTTCTGGCAAATTAGTCCTCAATACATACTCATTGACTCCATCTGATGTTAGATCAGCCGGACAATAGTCCATATTGGACCGACAGAACATATTTCTGACCAAACGGTTTTTGATAGTGAACTTTCTATACATATTCATTGCCTCACTATGATGTTACTTCAGCCATACATGAGCCCATGTTTGGCCTTCTGATCATATTTCTGGAAAATTAGTCTCTGATCATGAACTATTTATTCATGCACATTGAATGCTTTTGATGATATGTCAGCCAAAGAGTATTGGAAATTTGACCTAGTGGATATATTTCTGCCAAATTATTCCTCAATCATGAACTTTCTATACATACTCATTGACCTTGTCTTATGTTAGATCAGCTAGACAGTAGTCCATATTTGACCGACAGAAGTCTATAGTTGAACTACTGAACATATTTCTGACCGACCAGTCCTCGATCATAAACGTTCTATACAGACTCATTGAATCCTTCTGATGCTACATCAGACAGACAGTAGTCCATTTTAGACTTACTGAACATATTTCTGGCGAAAGAGTACTCGATCTTGAACTATTTGTACATTACTATTGACTCCTTCTGATGATACATCAGCCATAGACTATTGGTTATTGACCTAATGGACATATTTCTGACATATTAATCTTCAGTCATGAATTTTCTATACATATCCATTGACTCCATCTGATGTTAGATCCACATTTGACCGACAGCTCATATTTCTGACTAAACGGTATTTGATAGTAAACTTTTCATACATGTTCATTGATTCATTGATATAGAAGTCCATGTTTGACCTACTGAACATATTTCTGACCGAGGAGTCCTATTGGCCAGAAATATGTCAATTAGATCAAATATACTAAACTCTGTAGCTAACATATCATCAGAACAATTCAATTAGTTTGTATATAATGTTCATGATCTATGTCTAATTTGCCAGAAATATGTTCAGCAGGTTAAACATGGGCTCATGTATGGCTGAAGTAATATCCGAGTGAAGCAATGATTATGTAAAGAAAGTTCATGATCGAGGACTAATTTGCCAGAAATATGTTCATTTGGTCTAATATGGACTTCTCTATGCTGACGTAACATTTGAAAGAGTTTAGCAATGAGTAGAACATCCAGTATCGAATACACTTTACCCAGAATTTTGTTCGGTAGGTCAAATATGGACTACTGTTGTCGTGATGTAATATTAGAAAGTCAATGAGTATGTATAGAAAGTTCATGATTGAGCGCTAATTTCCCAGATGTATATCCATTAGATACAATACTCTATGGCTGAATTAACATCAGAGTGAGGCATGTATATAAAGGTCCTGATCAAGGACTCTTGGGACAGAAAAATATTAATCAGGTCTAATATGGCCCTCTGTATGACAGAAATAAAATCAGAAGCAGTCAATGAGTATGTATAGAAAGTTCAAAGTCGAGGACTAACTTGCCAGAAATATTTTCAGTAGGTCTAATATGGACTTCTGTATGGGTGAAGTAAAATCAGGAGTCATTCGTCATGTATGAAACGTTCAAGATCGAGTACTCTTTGGCCAAAAATATGACCTTTATGTGAAATTTGCAATATTCTATGGCTGATGTATCATCAGAAGGAGTTAATGAGTATGTATAAAATGTTCATGAGCGAGAACTAATTTGCCAGAAATATGTTCTGTTGGTCAAACTCAGGCTTTTTGACTTGAGGACGCTTGGCTTATAAAAAAATTACTCAGGTATAATATGGACTTCTGTATGGGTGAAATAAAATTAGAAGGAGTCAATGAGTATGTATACAAAGTTCAAGATAGAGTACTCTTGAACCAGAAATTTGTTTACTAAGTCAAATATGGACTACTGTCTGTATGATATAAGATCAGAAGAAGTCAATTAATCTATAGAAAGTTAATGATTGAGAACTCTTGGGTCAGAAATATGATCAGTGTTGCTAATGTGACATAGGAAGGCTTCAATGAGTATATGTAAAAAGTTAAATATTGAATACTTTTTGGCTATGTGAGAAATACTTTGAAATGAGTTATTTATTGCAACCAGCACATATGGTCTATGTTATCTGTTCAATGCACAACGTAATAAGTTATGTACTCTTTTTTGCAAGGGCACATATATGTTACCTCTTTATTGCACAACTGAATAAGTTAGATCTTATGTGCAATGCAATTAAACTATGTTATCTCTTCAATCATTGCACAGACGTAATGAGTTTAGTTCTTGTATTTATTGCAATGTAACAGCACGTATGTAATAATGTGTTTTCTTTTCGCTGCACAACGGATTAAGTAGATCTCATATGCACTGCAGAGCAACAGCACATATACCACTTTAATACACAACAGAATAATTTAGATATTGAATGTAATGCATTAATGGAATGCATTATTTCTCGTATTCAAAGCAAAGCAACGAAACGTTATGTATTAGGCAGCAGCACATATTGTATGTTTATTTCTTCACTGCATAACCGATTAAGTTAGATCTTGTATGCAATGCAATGCACATGTTATCATCTCTTCAATGTACAAACGAAATGAGTTAGTTGTTGTATAATTGCAGTGCAACGTTATCTCTTCCATGCATAATGGAATAAGCTAGTTCTATTATATTGCAATGAAACAGCAAACGTTTTGTATCTCTTCACTGCACAACGGATTCGTGTATATGAAGCAATGCTCATATTGTACATTAGTGTGCAAAAAATGGGTAAGTTCTTACATGCATTACAATGCAACAGCAGCAATGTTATCACATAACATTGCTGCTGTTGCATTGTAATGCATGTAAGAGCTTACCCATTTTTTTTCTCTTCATTCTTTTGTATACAATGCAAGGTTTTTATGTTACTTCTTGTAATTGCAATGCAACAGAACTTATGTTTACCTATTTAATAAAGAAACCAAATGAAAGTTATTGTTTATTGCAATGCAACAGCACCTTGTTTCCTCTTAGTTTTTGTGTGCAATGCAGTTCAACGTGCTGTTGAACTACATTGCACACAAAAAACTAATTCCTTTGTGTATCTGTTAACTGAACAATACACAACAAAATAAGTTAGTTCTTGTACACAATGCAATGAAACAGCGCATACCTTATATGCATTCTTTTAAGCATTGCAGTGGAACAGCACATAGTGGTACTTTTTTAATGCACAACGAAATAAGTTTATAAGTTTGTTTTTATAAGTTAGGATTTTGAATGCAATGCAAAACATATGTTATGTGTTATCGCTTCACCGCATATTCGATTAAGTTAGATCGTGTGTGAAAATCGAATGCAGATATAGTATCTCTTCAATGCACAAACGAAATAATTTAATTATTGTTTTTATGGCAATGCAACAGAACATATGGCATATGTGTTATCTTATCTTATCTCTGTGTTATCTATATTCACATCGGGTTAAGTTAGATATGTGTTATCACTTCAGTGCACAAAGAATGATTAATTTATTACATTCCTAGCAATTCGTTGTTCTTTTATACAATACAATGCAACAAAACATACGTGTTACCTCTTTAATGCACAACAAAATATGTTGTCATTTTAATTTTTGTATACAATGCAGTGTACAACAGCACCCATCTTATGTGTTATCTGTTGCACAATGGAATAAGTTAATTTTGTATACAATGCAAAGAAATAGTGCATATACTGTTAGGTCTTGTATTCATGGCAATGCAACAGCATATGTGATGTTTTCTCTTCAGTGCACAAAGGAAAGAGTTCCTTCTTGTATGCATTAAAGTGCAACAAGCACCTGTCATGTGTTTATGTTTTTACTGTACTACGGATTAAGGTATGCAATGCACATGTTGTGTGTTATCGTTGCACTGCATAACGGACGAGTTAGTTCGTTCATCGCAACACCACATATGTTATGTGTTATCTATGTAAGGAAACAGAGTATAACTTACATAACTTAGCTTTTCACTGCAAAAAGGATTAAGTTACTGCAAGGAAATGCCCATGTTATTTCTCAATGCATAACGGATTGTCCACTGTATTTACTAATCTTCGTTAACGATAGTTAATGAAAATATAGTTGTTCATTGTTTGTTCATGCACTAAGCACAGTGCATTAACCAATGTTAACAAAATTTTAATAATGTATCAGTAAATGTTGAAATATATTAACGAAGATTAATAAATTCTGTATAAGTGCACAAAGGAAATTGTTATTTCTTGTATGCAACGCAGTGCAACAAGCACCTGTCATGTGTTATCTCTTCTTTGCAATGCAAACGCACATATAAATGTCCATTGCAAAAATTGTATGAGTTCTTGTGTGCATTGCATATGTATTCTTTCATGCATTGCAATGCAACAGCATACATGTTATGTGTTATTCCGTTGTGTATTGAAGTGGTCACACAAAACATGTCTGTTTTGAATTACTGACTTACTGAATTACTGACTGATCTGAATTACTGACTTTTGCATTGAAGAGATGATTTTATACCAAAACTAACTCATTGCGTTGTGCGTTGAAGAATAACACGTTAGATACTGGTTCATTGCACAATTGCATTATGCACTGAGGAAATCACACAAGACTTATGTTTTTGCATTGCATACACTTAACACAAGTGATATTACATTGCATTGCATTCAAGAACTAATTTAATCCGTTATGCATTGAATAACACATAATCTATGCAGTTGTTTTATTGCATTGTATTTTACAACTAACTTACTCCGTTGTGCACTGAGGACGTAAAAACATATGTGCTGTTGGTTTTTAATGCATACGAGAAGTAACTTATTCCTTTTTTGCATTGAACTTTATTATAAAATGTTACTATTAATTTATTCTATGCACAACATAATATGTTAATTATTGTATGCAATGCAATGAGTTAGTTCTTGCATTTATTGCAATGCAACAGCATATGTAATTTGCTTTCTCTTTAGTGCACAAAGGAAAGAGTTATTTCTTGTATGCAACGCAGTGCAACAAACAGCTGTCATGTGTTATCTCTTCATTGCAACGCAAAAGCACATATAAATGTCCATTGCAAAACATGTATGAAAGTTCTTGTGTGCATTGCAATGCTCAACGGTATAAACAGCGCATACGTTATAAGTATTTCAGGCATTGCAATGCAACAGCATATATGTTATGTGATATCGCTTGACCGCATAACGAATTGTTAGATCGTGTATGAAATGCTATGCACATATGTAATTTTTTTTCAATGCACAAACGAAATGAGTCAGTTCATTCATTGCAACACCACATATGTTATGTGTTTTCTCTTGCAACATGTAAGTTAGTACATAACTTACATGTTGCAAGAGAAAAAACATAACATATGTGGTGTTGCAATGAATGAACTGACTCATTTCGTTTGAGTCATGAAAGTTATGTACTGTTTCCTTGCATTTTATACAAAAATTATGTATAAAATGCAAGGAAACAGTACATAACTTACATGTTGCAATGCAACAGCAACAATGTTATATTAATTTCTTCTATGCGTGATAAGATTACTATTGTTTGCAATATAATGAAACAGTTCTTGATGCATTGCAATGCAAAACATATGTGATTTATTGTTTTCTCTTCAATGCACAAAGGAAAGAGTTAGCTCTTGTATGCAACGCAAGGCAAAAAGTGTGTAATCATGTGTAATGTCTTCACTGCAAAACGGATTAAGTTACTACTATACAATGCAAATGTTATGTGTTATATCTCTCAATACATAACGGATGAGTTAGTTTATTTATTGCAACACCACATATGTTTATGTTATCTCTTCAGTACATAAGGAATAAGTTACCTATTGTATACAATACAATACAATACAACCAATACCTTACTTGTATTATCTTATGCACAATAAAGCTACAGCACATATGTTACGTCTTTAATTAACAACGCAATAAGTAAAAGCTTATATTTTATGCAATAGAATATTTTATGTTATCTCTTCATTGCACCGACGAAATGAGTTTGTTATTGTATTTATAGCACTTATGTTACGTTCTCTATTCAATGCACAACGTGTCTTAAATTCACTGCAATGTAATTAGAATTAGTATGTTGGTTTTCTCTTCAGTGCACAAAGTAAATTCTTGCAAGCATTGCAATAGCAACAGCATATTCCTGAATACAAAAAAGAAAAGTATAATAAATACATGTATTTCAGCCATACAGAAAGTCCATATTAGACACTTACATTTTTTCTGTCCGAAGATACATACTCACATCTGATGACAGGTCAGCCGCAGATTTAACCTAATGGACATATTTCTGAAAATTTAGTCTTCGATCATGACATTTTTATACATACACATTGACTGCTTCTGATGATACGTCAGCAATAGAGTATTGGAAATTTGACCTAATAGATATATTTCTGGCAAATTAGTCCTAAATCATGAACTTTCTATACATACTCATTGACTTACTGAATATATTTCTGGCGAAAGAATATTCAATCGTAAACTTTTTACGCATTACTATGGACTCCTGATGATACATCAGCCATAGACTATTTCTTATTTGACCACATGGACATATTTCTGACATATTAATCTTCAGTTCAATGAGTCTGTACAGAAAGTTCATCATCGAGGACTAATTTGCTCGAGATTTGTTCAATGGAGCAAATATGTACTACTGTATTGCTGATGTGACATCAGAAGTCGTCAGTAAGTAAATAAAGCGTCAGTAATAAAAAGTTTAAGATCGAGTATTGGCCAGAAATATGTCAATTAGGTCAAATATACAAAACTCTGTAACTAACATATCATCAGAACGAGTCAATTAGTTTAACCCACTGAAATATTTTCAGTAGGTTAAACATGGTCTCATGTATGGCTGAAGTAATATCAGAGTGAGGCAATGATTATGTATAGAAAGTTCATGATCTACTAATTTGCCAGAAATTTGTTCAGTTGGTCTAATATGGACTTCTGCATGCACACAATATATTTGAAGGAGTATAGCAATGAGTAAATATGTATATCAATGAGTAGAACATCCAATATCCAATACTCTTTAGCCAGAAATTTGTTCGGTAGGTCAAATGTGGACTACTGATGTGCTGATGTAATATTAAATAAAGTCAATGAGTATGTATAGAAAGTTCATGATCGAGGACTCTTGGGACAGAAAAAAATTTAATCAGGTCTAATATGGACTTCTGTATGACAGAAATAAAATCAAAAGCAGTCAATGAGTATGTATAGAAAGTTCAAGGTCGAGGACTAACTTGCCAGCAATATTTAGTTGTTCTAATATGGACTTCTGTATGGGTGAAATAAAATTAGGAGTCAATGAGTATGTATACAAAGTTCAAGATAGAATACTCTTGAACCAGAAATTTGTTTACTAGGTCAAATATGGACTACTGTCTGTATGATATAAGATCAGAAGTCAATAAATCTATAGAAAGTTAAGGATCGAGGACTCTTGGGTCAGAAATATATATCATATTTCTGACCCAAGAGTCCTCGATCCTTAACTTTCTATAGATTTATTGACTTCTGATCTTATATCATACAGACAGTAGTCCATATTTGATCTTATATGTGTTGCTAATGTGACGTAGGAAGGCTTCAATGAGTATATGTAAAAAGTTAAATATTGAATACTCTTTGGCTATGTGAGAAACACTTTGAAATGAGTTATTTATTGCAACCAGCACATATGGTATGTGTTATCTGTTCAATGCACAACGTAATAAGTTGGTTCTTGTTATACAATGTAATGAAACATACTTCGTATGTACTCTTTTATGCATTGCAATGCAAGGGCACATATATGTTACCTCTTTATTGCACAACTCTATAAGCTAGATCTTATATGCAATGCAATAGAACTATGTTATCTTTTCAATGCACAGACTTAATGAGTTAATTATTGTATTTATTGCAATATAACAACATGTATATAATAAAGTGTTTTCTTTTCACTGCACAACGGATTAAGTAGATCTTATATACACGGCAAAGCAACAGCACATATACCTCTTTAATACACAACATAATAATTTAGATATTGAATGCAATGCAACTGCAAATACAACGGAATGCATTGTGCAAGTGTTATGCCTTCGCAGCAGCACATATTGTATGTTTATCTCTTCACTGCATAACGGATAAAGTTATATCTTGTATGCAATGCAATGCACATGTTATCATCACTTCAATGTACAAACGAATTGAGTTAGTTGTTTTATTTGCAGTGCAAAAGTTTTTATGGTATCGCTTCCATGCATAATGGAATAAGCTAGTTACATAAGCTAGTCTATTATATAATGCAATGAAACAGCAAACGTTTTGTATTTCTTCATTGCACAACGGATTCGATGCAATGCTCATATTTACGTCAGTGTACAAGAAAAGGGTTACTTCTTAAATGCATTGTAATGCAACAGCAGCAATGTTATGTGTTGTCTCTTCATTCTTGTATACAATGCAAGGTTTATATGTTATTTCTTGTAATTGCAATGCAACAGAACTTATGTTTACCTATTTAATGAAGAAACCAAATGAAAGTTATTGTTTTACTGCAATGCAACAGCACGTTGTTTTCGCTTCAACACGCAAAGGAATTAGTTTTTGTCTGCAATGCAGTTCAACAGCACGTTTATAGCACGTATACAATGCAAGGAAACAGTGCATAGCTTATATGTTATTCATCACTGAGCAACGAATTAAGTTAGATCGCGTATGCAATGCAAAAGCACTTATCTCGTGTTATCTCTTCAATGCACAACGCTATAAGTTAGTTCTTGTATACAATGCAATGAAACAGCGCATACCTTATATGTATTCTTTTAAGCACTGCAGTGTAACAGCACATATGTGTTATCTCTTTAATGCACAACGAAATAAGTTTAGAAGTTAGTTAGGATTTTGAATGCAACTAACTATATGTTGTGTTATCTCTTCATCGCATAATCGATTAAGTTAGATCGTGTATGAAATGCAATGCGCATATATTATCTCTTCAATGCACACACGAAATAATTTAATTATTGTATTTATTGCAATGCAACAGAACAGGATGTGTTATCTTTTCTATTCACATCGGGTTAAGGTAGATATGTGTTATCACTTCAGTGCACAAAGATTAATTAATTTCTTACATTCGTAGCATTTCGTTGTTCTTTTATACAATACAAAGAAACAGTGCATGCTTACCTGCAATGCACCCGTCTTATGTGTTAATAAATTAATTTTGTATACAATGCTAGGAAATAGTGCTTATACTGTTAGGTCTTGTATTCATGCAATGCAACCACGCCTATTATCTTTTCTCGTCCATTCATTGCAACACCACATATATTGAGTCATACATTAGTTATACATGTTGCAATACAACAGCACCGAAGTTATATTAATTGGTAACACTTTACAATAAGTTTCATTAGTTAAACATTGGTTAATGTATTAACTAACATGAACTAACCATCCATGCAATATACATTTGTCACTGTATTTACTAATATGTTAATTATTTTATGCAATGCAATGAAACAGTTAGTTCTTATATTTATTGCAATGCAACAGCATATGTAATTTGTCTTCTCTTCAGTGCACAAAGGAAAGAGTTATTTCTTGTATGCAAAGCAGTGCAACAAGCACCTGTCATGTGTAATGTCTTCATTGAAATGCACATATAAATGTCCATTGCAAAAAATGTATGTTCTTGTGTGTATTGCAATGCTCAACGGTGTAAACAGCGCATACGTTATATGTATTCTTTCATGCATTGTAATGCAACAAGCATATATTTTATGTGTTATCTCTTCACCGCATAACGAATTGTTAGATCGTGTAGAAATGCAATGCACATATATGTAATTTCTGCACAAACGAAATGAGTTAGTTCATTCATTGCAACACCACATATGTTGTGTTTTCTCTTCAATTAATAAGGAATAAGTTAGTTTTTGTATAAAATGCAAAAGACCTTATTCCGTTGTGTATTGAAGTGATCACACAACATGTATTGTTGCATTGCATGCAAGATCTGAATTACTGACTTTTGCATTGAAGAGATGATTTTTGCATTTTACACAAAAACTAACTCAGTGCTCTGAAGAATAACACGTTAGATACTGGTTCATTGCACAATTGCATTATTCACTGAGGAAATCACACAAGACTTATGTTTAACAGGTGATGTTACATTGCATTGCATTCAAGAACTAATTTAATCCGTTATGCATTGAATAACACATAATCTATGCAGTTGTTTTATTGCATTGTATCTTACAACTAACTCCGCTGTGCTTTGAGGATGTAAACACATATGTGCTGTTGCTTTTCAATGCATTCCTTTTTTTGCATTGAACCTTATTATAACCTTATAAGTGTTACATATTAATTTATTCTATGCACAAAATAATATGTTAATTATTGTATGCAATGCAATGAACAGTTAGTTCTTGTATTTATTGCAGTGCAACAGCATATGTAATTTGTTTTCTCTTCAGTGCACAAAATAAAGAATTATTTCTTGTATGCAGCACAGTGCAACAAGCAGCTGTCATGTGTTATCTCTTCATTGCAAATGCAAAAGCACATATAAATATCCATTGCGAAAAATGTATTAGTTCTTGTGTGCACTGCAATGCTCAACGGTATAAACAGCGCATACTTTATATTTAGTCTTTCACGCGTTGTAATGTAACAGCATACATGTTATGTGTTATCTCTTCACCGCATAACGAATTGTTAGATCGTGTATGAAATGCAATGCGCATATGTAATTTCTTCGATGCACAAACGAAATGTTAATTCATTGCAACACCACATATGTTATGTCTATTTTTCTTCAATGCAAACAGTTATGTACTGGTTCCTTGCATTTTATACAAAAATTAACTTATTCCTTATAAATTAATTTTTGTATAAAATGCAAGGAACCAGTACATAACTTACACGTTGCATTGCAACAGCAACAATGTTATATTAATTTCTTCTATGCACAGCGTAATAAGTTTACTATTGTTAGCAATATAATGAAACAGTTAGACCTTGATGCATTGCAATGCAACACATATATAATTTATTGTTTTCTCTTCAATGCACAAAGGAAAGAGTTAGCTCTTGTATGCAACGCAAGGCAAAAAGTACCTGTCATGTGTAATCTCTTCACTGCTAAAACCGATTAAGTTACTGCTATACAATGCAAATATTATGTGTTATCTCTCAATACATAACGGATGAGTTAGTTTATTTATTGCAACACCACATATGTTTATGCTATCTCTTCAGTGCATAAGGAATAAGTTACCTGTTGTATACAATACAATGAAACAACCCATACCTTACATGTATTATCTTATGCACAATTAAGCTACATCACATATATTACGTGTTTAATGAACAACGCAATAAGTTAGAGCTTATGTGTTATGCAATAGCTCTATGTTGTCTCTTCATTGCACCGACGAAATTAGTTTGTTATTGTATTTATAACACGTTTGTTATGTTTTCTAGTCAAAGCACAAGGTGTTATATTCGCTGCAATGCAATTAGAACGTATGTTGTTTTTCTCTTTAATGCACAAAGTAAATTCTTGCAAGAATTGCAATGGCAACAGCACATATACCTCTTGAACACACAAAAGAAAATATTCAGTCCATATTCATACCTACTTAAATTTTTTCTATCCCAAGAATCCTTGATGATGAACTCTCTGTACATACTCACTTCTGATGATAGGTCAGCCATAGAGTATTGCAGATTTGACCTGCAGAATGCAGAATTGCAGAATGGACATATTTCTGGTCATATTGGCTCCGGATTTTATTTCAGCCAAACAGAAGTACAAATTAGACCTACTAAAAGTTTTTCTGTCCCAACAGTTCTCAATCATAAACTTGAACATACTCATTGCCTCAAGCTGATGTTACTTCAGCATTACATGAGCCCCTCTTTTACCTCCTTTTTTTATATACTCATTGAATCCTGATTAACATTAGCCATAGAGTATTGCATATTTGAACTAATGGATATATTTCTGGGCAAAAAGTCTATACATTACTATTGACTTCTGATTTTACTTCACTTATAAAAGTCCATATTAAACCAACTGAACATATTTCTGGCAAAATAGTCCTCAATTATGAACTTTCTACATACTCACTGACACACTCTGATGTTACTTCTGCAATACATGATCCCATGTATGACCTACTGAACATATTTCTGGCCCAAGAGTCCTCGAGCATAAACTTTCTATACAGACTCATTGACTCCTTCTGTTGTTACATCAGACAGTCAGTAGTTTGACATCAGTAAATCAGTAAGTCAGTAAATTTGACATAATGAATATATTTCTGGCCCAATATTACTTGAATCTAAACTTTTTACACATTGCTATTCACTCGTTCTGATGTTATTTCACCTATATAGAAGTCAATATTAGACCCTTTGAACATATTTCTGGCAAATTAGTCCTCAATCATGAACTTTTTTTACATACTCGACTCCATCTGATGTTAGATCATCCAGACAATAATCCATATTTGACAGACAGAACATATTTTTGACAAAACAGTATTTGGTATTGAACTATCGATATTCATTGACGCCTTCTGATGTTAGATCAGCCATATAAAACTCCATATTTGACCTACTGAACATATTTTTTACCCCAGAGTCCTCAATCATGATCTTTCTATAAAGACTCATTGAATCCTTCTAATGTTACTTCAGATAGACAGTAGTCCATTTTTGACAAAATAAACATATTTCTAACCCAAAAGTACATGATCCTGAACTTTCCAAACATATATTTATTGACTCCTTCTGATGTTTCATCAAAAGTACAGTAGTCCATTTTAGACCTACTTAAATTTTTTTCTGTCCCAAGAGTCCTTTGTCATGAACATTCTATACATATTCATTGCCTCACTATGATGTTTCTTCAAGCCATACATGAGCCCATGTTTGACCTTCTGAACATATTTCCGAAAAATTAGTTCTCGATCATGAACTTGTTATACATAAACATTAACTGCGTCTGATGATACGTCAGCCATAGAGTATTGGAAATTTGACATAATGGATATATTTCTAACAAATTAGTCCTCAATCATGAACTTTCTATACATACTCATTGATGCTGTCTGATGTTAGATCAGCCAGACAGTAGACCGTGTTTGATCGACAGAAGTCAATATTTGACCGACAGAACATATTTCTTACCAAAGAGTCGTCGTTCATAAACTTTCTATACAGACTCATTGACTCCTTCTGTTGTTACATCAGACAGACAGCAGTCCAGATTTGATATAATGAACATATTTCTGGCCCAATATTACTCGAATCTGAACTTTTTTCACATTTCTATTCACTCGTCCTGATGTTACTTCACCTATATAGAAGTCAATATTAGACCCACTAAGCATATTTCTGGCAAATTAGTCCTCAATCGTGAACTTTTTTTACATACTCATTGACTCACTCTGATGTTACTTCAGCAATACATGAGCCCATTTGTGGTTTATATGTACATATTCTATACATACTTACTGAATATATTTTTGGTCCAAGAGTACTCAATTTTGAACTTTCTATACATACTCATTGACTCCACCTGATGTTAGATCAGCCAGACAATAATCCATATTTGACCGACAGAACATATTTTTGAGCAAACAATATTTGATATTGAACTTTTATCGATATTCATTGACAACTTCTGATGTCACATCAGATATATAAAAGTCCATATTTGACATACTGAACATATTTCTTACCCCAGAGTCCTCTATCATGAACTTTCTATACAGACTCATTGAATCCTTCTGATGTTACATCAGATAGGCAGTAGTCCATATTTGACATAATGAAGATATTTCTGACCCTAGATTACATGATCTTGAACTTACCATACATATATTTATTGAATTCTTCTGATGTTACATCAAAAGAACAGTAGTCTATTTTAGACCTACTTAATTTTTTTTTCTGTCCCGAGAGTCCTTGATCATGAACATTCTATACATATTCATTGCCACACATGATGTTACTTCAGCAATGCATGAGCCCATGTGTGACCTACTGAAAATATTTCTGGCACAAGAGTACTCGATCTTGAACTTTCTATACATACTCATTGACTCCATCTGTTGTTACATCAGACAGACAGCAGTCCAAATTTGATATATTGAACATATTTCTGGCCGAATATTACTCGAATCTGATCTTTTTACACATTTCTATTCACTAGTTCTGATGTAACTTCACCTATATAGACATCAATATTAGACCCATTGAACATAATTCTGGCAAATTAGTCCTCAATCATGAATTTTTTTACATGCTCGTTGACTCACTCTGATGTTACTTCAACAATACATGAGCCCATGTATGACCTACTGAACATATATCTGGCCCACGAGTACTCGATCTTGAACTTTTTATCGATATTCATTGACTCCTTCTAATGTCACATCACATAAATAAAAGTCCATATTTGACCTACTGAACATATTTCTTACCCCAGAATCCTCTATCATGAACTTTCTATACAGACTCATTGAATCCTTCTGATGTTACATTAGATAGGCAGTAGTCCGTATTTGACAAAATGAACATATTTCTGACCCAAGATTACATGATCCTGAACTTTCCATACATATATTTATTGACTCCTTCTGATGTTACATTAAAAGAACAGTAGTCTATTTTATTCCTTCTTAAATTTTTTTCTATCCCAAGAGTCCTAGACATGAACATTCTATACATATTCATTGCCACACTACGATGTTACTTCAACCATACATGAGCCCATGTTTGATCTTCTGAACATATTTCTGGAAAATTAGTCCTCAATCATGAACTTTTTACACATAAACATTGACTGCTTCTGATGATACGTCTGCCATAGAGTATTGGATATATGACTTAATTGATATATTTCTGGCCAATTAGTCCTCAATCAGAAAATTTCTATACATGCTCATTGACTCCATCTGATGTTTGATCAGCCAGACAGTATTCCATATTAGACATACTGAATATATTTCTCGCGAAAGAGTACTCGATTGTGAACTTTTTATATATTACTATGGACTCCTTCTGATGATACATGTGCCATATAGAAGTCTATATTTGACCGACAAAACATATTTCTGACCCAAAGGTCCTCGATCATGATTTTTCTATACAGACTCATTGAATCCTTCTGATGTTACATCAGACAGACAGTAATCCAAATTAAACATAGTAAACATATTTCTGGTCCAAGAATACTCGATCTTTAACTTTCTTTACAAACTTATTGACTCCTTCTAATGTTACTTCAGACAGACAGTAGTCCATATTTGACATGAACTTTTTTCTGGTCCAACAGTATTCGAATCTGAACGTTTTACTCATTTCTATTCACTCGTTGTGATGATACTTCACCTATGCAGATGTCAATATTAGACCTACTGTACATATTTCTGGCAAATTAGTCCTCAATCACGAACTTTTTATACATACTCATTGACTCACTCTGATGTTATTTCAGCAGTACATGAGCCTATGTATGACCTACTGAACATATTTCTGGCCCAAGAATACTTGATCCTGATCTTTCCATACATACTCATTGACTCTTGATATTATTTCTGGAAAACTGTAATTCTGGAAAGTTAGTCCCCGATCATGTACTTTTTACACATACACATTGACTGCTTTTGATGTTAGATCATCCAGACACTAGTCCATATCAGACTTACTGTACATATTTCTGGCAAAAGAGTACTCGATCGTGAACTTTTTATACATTACTGTTGACTCCTTCAGATGATACATCAGCCCTAGACTATTGCTTATTTGACCTAATGGATATATTTCTGTCAAATTACTCCTCGATCATGAACTTTCTATACAGACTCATTGACTCCTCTGATGTTAGATCAGCGAGACAATAATCCATATTTGACCGACAGAATATATTTTTGACCAAACAGTGTTTGATATTGAACTATTCATTGATGCCTTCTGGTGTCACATCAGCCATATAAAAGTCCATATTTGACCTACTGAACATATTTCTTACCCAGGAGTCCTCGATCAAGATCTTTCTATACAGACTCATGAATCCTTTTGTTGTTACATCAGACAGACAGCAGTCCAAATCTGATATAATGAACATATTTCTGGCCAAATATTACTCGAATCTAAACTTTATTCACATTTCTATTCACTCGTTCTGATGTTACTTCACCTATATAGATTAATATTAGACCCACTGAATACATTTCTGTCAAATTAGTCCTCAATCGTGAACTTTATTTACATACTCATTCACTCCATCTGATGTTAGATCAGCAATACATGAGCCCATGTATGACCTACTGAACATATTTCTTGCCCAAGAGTACTCGATCTTGAACTTACTATACATACTCATTGACTCCATCTGATGTTAGATCAGCCAGACTATAATCCATATTTGACCGACAGAACATATTTTTGAGCAAACAATATTTAATATTGAACTTTTTATCGATATTCATTGACGCCTTCTAATGTCACATCTTTCTATAAAGACTCATTGAATCCTTCTGATGTTACATCAGACAGACAGTAGTCCATATGTGACATAATGATTATATTTCCGACTCAAGATTATATGATCCTGAACTTTCCATACATATATTTATTGACTCCTTCTGATGTTACATCAAAAGAACAGTAGTCCATTTTAGACGTACTTTCATTGCCTCACTATGATGTTACTTCAGCAATTTTTGAGCCCATGACCTACTGAACATATTTCTGGCCAAAGAGTACTCGATCTTGAACTTTCTATACATACTAATTGACTCCGTCTGTTGTAAGATCATCCAGACAGACTAACTGAACATATTTCTGGCGAAAGAGTAATCGTTTTTGAACTTTTTCTTCATTACTATTGACTCTCTCTGATGATACGTCAGCCATAGAGTATTGCTTATTTGACCTAATGGACATATTTCTCACAAATCAATCTTCAGGCATGAAATTTCTATACATATCCATTGACTCCATCTGATTTTAGATCAGCCAACATTTTTTTCAGATTCATATTCTAATGTTACATCAGACAGTCCATATTTGACCGACAGAACATCTGGCTAAAGAGCACTTTATCTTGAACTTTGCATACATTCCATATTAAACCTACTTACATATTTTTGTCCCAAGAGTCCTCAATCATGAATTTTCTATACATACTCTTTGCCTCACTATGATGTTACTTCAGTACTCTTTGGCCAAAAATATGTTTAGTAGGTCAAATATGGACTTCAACATGGCTGATGTAACATCAGAATGCGTCAGTTAGTATGATTAGAAAGTTCATGATCAAGGTCTCTTTTGCCAGAAATATGTTCAGCAGGTCAATTTCAGAATACTGTCTGGCTGATTTAACATCTGATGGACTCTATGAGAGTGTATAGTACCTTATGCTACCTTATGTCTGTCTGATGTAACATTAGAAGAAGGTAGTAAGTTTGTAAAGAAAGTTAATGATCAAGTACTCTTGGACGAGAAATATGTTTATGTCATATTTGGATTACTGTCTGATGTAACCTCAGAAGGATTCAATGAGTCCCTATAGAAAGATCCAGATCAAGAATTCATGACAGAAAAATGTTCATTAGGTCAATATGTCTGTATTGCTGATGTAACATTAGAAAGAGGCAATAAGTATATATATAGAAAGTTCAATTTCGAGTACTCTTTGGCCAGAAATATGACCAGTATGTCAAATATGGACTACTGTGTTGCTAACGTGACATAGAAAGGCTTCAATGAGTATATGTAAAAAGTTCAATATTGAATACTCTTTGGCTATGTTAGGACATGTTGTGTGTTATCTCTTCAGTGCACAACATAATGAGTTGGTTCTTATTATAGAATATAATAAAACAGTGCATACCTCATATGTACTCTTTTATGCATTGCAAGCATATATTACCTCTTAATTGCACAACGGAATTTATTAGATATTATATGCAATGCAACAGAACTATGTTATCTCTTCAATGCGCAGACGTAATGAGTTAGTTATTGTATTTATTGCAATGTAACAGCACGTATGTAATGTGTTTTCTTTTCACTGCTCAACGGATTAAGTAGATCTTATATGCACTGCAATGCAACACCACATATACCTCTTTAATACACAACAGAATAATTTAGATATTGAATGCAATGCAACAGCAAATACGTAATGTGGTTTCTGTTCAATGTACAACAGAATGCATTATTACAAGGAAACAGTGCATGCAACAAAACGTACGTGTTACCTCTTCAGGTTACCTCTTCAGTGACTTCAGTCATTTTAATTCTTGTATACAATGCAATGCAATAGCGTCTTATGTGTTATCTGTGGCACAAAGGAATAAGTTAATTTTGTATTAAATGCAAGGAAATAGTGTATATACTGTTAGGTTTTGTACTCATTGTAATGCAAACACGTTATCTCCTTTTCGGATGAGTTAGTTCATTCATTGCAACACCACATATGTCATGTGTTTTTTGTTCAGTGCGTAAGGAATACGTTCCTGTATACAATGCAAGGAAACAGTGCATAATTTACATGTTAGTTCTTGTATTCAACAGCATATGTGATTTGTTTTTTTATGTTATCTGTTTGTATATGTTATCTTTTCAGTGCACAAATGATTAATTTCTTACATTTATTGCATACATGCATAGCTTATATGTAGTTCATTATATGCAGTGCAATGCAACAGAACATATGTGTTACCTCTTTAAATGCATAACGAAAATCATTTTAGTTCTTGTAACATTTTAGTTCATAACAGCAAATAATTTCTTCTATGCACAGTTCTTGTGTTTTTTAGCAATGCAACAGCATATATGATTTGTGTTTTCTCTTTAATTCATTAATGAAAGAGTTATTTCTTGTATGCAACGCAGTGCAACGCAGTGCAATAAGCATCTGTCATGTTATTTGCTGTTATGAACTAAAATGTATCTCTTCAATGCATAAGGAATAAGTTAGTTTTTGTATACAATGCAAGTAAACAGTGCTTAACTTAATATAACATATTTGCTGTTGCATTTCAATAAATACAAGAACTAACTGTTTCATTGTATTGAATACAATAACTTATTACGTTGTGCATAGAAGAAATGCATACATGGTCTGACATGTAAGTTAAGCACTGTTTACTTGCATTGTATATAATATGTTATATTTCTTCTATGCACAACGTAATAGGTTAGTTAACTATTGTAGGCAATGCAATAAGTTGTTGATGCATTGCAATGCAAAAGCATATGTGATTTTTCTTTTCATTGCACAAAGGAACAGTAAGTTCTTGTATGTAACGCAGTACAACAATCACATGTTAGGTGTTATCTCAATGCATGACGGATAAGTTAGTTCGTTCATCGCACCAGCATGTGTTATGCTTCAATGCATGAGGAATAAGTTAGTTCTTCTTGTATGCAATGCAAAGAAATTATGCATAACTGACGTTGCAATGCAACAGCCGTTAATGCATTACAAAGAACTTGTTTCGTTAGAATGCACTGAAGCATAAAGGTACAGTTGCATTGCAATGCATACAAGAATTAAATTAGTTTTAATGCACTGCATTAAACTAACATATACTATTTTCTTGTTTCATTGCATTAAAGAACTAAGTGTTAAAGTGTTTTCTCTTCAGTGCATGAGGAATATGTTATTTCTTGTAAACAATGCAAGGAAACAGTGCATAACTTACATGTTGCAATGCAACAGCAAATATGTTATACTAATTTCTTCTATGCACAGCGTAATGTTAACTATTGTATGCAATGTCATGAAACAGCTAGTTCTTGATGCATTGTAATACAACAGTATAAGTGATTTGTTGTCTTCAATGCACAAAGGAAGTGAACTAACACTTGTATACAACGCAGTGCAACAAGCACCTGTCATTGTGTTATCTCTTCATTGCATAAGGAATACGTTAGTTTTTGTATACAATGCAATGTTAGTTCTTGAATTTATTGCAATGCAACAGCATATGTGATGTGTTTTCTCTTCAGTGCACAAAGAATTCGTTGTTGTATGCAATGCAGTGCAACAAGCACCTGTCATGTGTTTATCTCTTCACTCCACAACGGATTAAAAATACTGCAATGCAATGTACATGTTATGTGTTATCTCTGCACTGCATAACGGATGAGTTAGTTACCACGCAATACCACGTGTTATGTGTTTTATCTTCAGTGCATAAGGAATAAGCTAGTTCTTGGATGCAATGCAAGTAAAAAGTGCAACATTTACATGTTGCAACGCAACAGTACACACGTTATATAAATGTCTTCTATGCACAGCGTAATAAGTTTAATATTGTATGCAATGCAATGAAACAGTTAGTTATTGATGCATTGGAATGCAACAAGCATGTGATTTGTTTTCTCTTCAATTCACAAAGGAAATAGTTAGCTTTTGTATGCAACGCAATAAAACAATCACATGTTAGGTGTTATCCATTGCATGATGGATGAGTTAGTTCGTTCATCGCAACACCACATATGTTATGTGTTATCGCTTCAATGCATGAGGAATACGTTTTCTTTCAAGCACCTGTCATTTGTTATCTCTTCACTGCACAACGGATTAAGTTACTGCAATGCACGTGTTGTGTTATCACTTCAATGCACACGGATGAGTTAGTTCATTCATAGCAACAGCACGTATTATGCTTCAGTGCATGAGCAAGGAATGCAAGGTAATTGTTGCAATGCAACAGCACATATCTTAATACCGTTAATGCATTAAAGAGAACGCGTAATCGTTGTGCACTGAAGATTAACACACGTAAAATGCACTGATTCATTGCATTACATAACAATAACTGTTATTCCGTTGTGCAGTGAAGAGATAACACATAACTTTATGTGTTGTTATATCATTGCATACAAGACAAAGACCTGAAATATTAACTTCTGCATTGAATAACACGAGATATGCTCGGTTTCATTGCATTGCATGCGAAAACTAACGAATAACAACTAAACTATGAACTTTTAATGTATTTGTATACAAGAACCAACGTATTCCTTTATGTATTAAAGAAAAACATAAGCTATGCACTTGTTTCAATGCATTATTCCGTTGTGCCTTGAAGGTGATAAAGCAAATAATATATGTGCTGTTACATTGCATTGGATACAAGAACCGTTGTGCACTTAAGAATAACACATGTTCATTTTCATTAGACTGAAAGAACTAATTTAGTAATCCGTTGTGCGTTGAATAATAACATATTAAATTATATTTCATTGTATTGCATATAAGAACTATCTTATAATAATAATACATGTGGTGCACCGATTCATTGCATTACATACATTAACTGAGTTATTCCTTTGTGCATTGAAGAGATCATAGACATCTCGAGACATACGTTTTTGCATTGCATGCACTTAACACAGGTGATGCATACAAGAAATAATTTATTATGTTTTGTGCATTTAAAATAACATACATACAATAACTTTTTTTCGGTTGTGCCATTGAAGTGATTACATAAAATATGTCCCTGTTATTGTATTGCATACATGACCAAGACCTGATATTCTGACCACTGAAGAGTAACACATTAGATATGCTCTCTATCATTTTGCATTACATTGCATAAAAGACCTTATTCCGTTGTACAATTGCATTATGCAGTGAAGAAATCACGCACATAATGTATGCACAATGCATATAACACAGGTGATGTTACATTGTTACATGTTACAACGCATTCAACCACTAATTTAATCCGTTATGCATTGAATAACATAATCTATGCACTTGTTTTATTGCATTGTATATTACAACTAACTTACTCCGTTGTGCATTGAGGATATAAACACATATTTGCTGGGTTTTTTTTAATGCATAAGAGAAGTAACTCATTCTTTTTTTGCATTGTGCGATTGCATTGAAACTTATTCCTTATTATATGCGGTTTCGTTAGAATGCACTGAAGAGTGGATACAATATAAGGGTACAATATAAATGTACTGTTGCATTGCAATGCATAAAAGACTTAAATCATTCCATTTTACATCGAGGAGCTACAATGCAAAATGGAAAAGTTCTGTTATGCATTGCAATGCAACAGCACATATGCTAAATCAATTTCTTCAATCTATACACAACGTAATAAGTTAATTATTGTATGCAATGCAATGAAACAGTTTTGTTCTTGTATTTATTGCAATGCAACAGCATATGTGATGCTTTCTCTTCAATGCACAAAGGAAAGAGTTCGTTCTTGTATGCAATGCAACAAAGCACCTGTCATGTGTTTATCTTTTCACTGCACAACGGATTAAGTTACTGCAATGCAATGCACATATGTTATCGCTGCAATGCAATGCACATACGTTATCTATGCACTGCATAACGGATAAGTTAGTTCGTTCATCGCAGCACCACTAATAAGTTAGTTCTTGTATGCAACGCAATAAAACAATCACATGCAATAAAACACGCAATAAAACAATCACATGCAACAGCAACTATGTTATATTAATTTCTTCTATGCACAGCGTAATAAGTTTAGTATTGTATGCAATACAATGAAAGTTAGTTCTTAATACATTGAAATGCAACACATATGTGATTTATTGGTTTCTCTTCAATGCACAAAGGAAAGAGTTAGCTCTTGTATGCAACGCAAAGCAAAAAGTACCTGTCATGTGTAATCTCTTTACTGCAAAACGGACTGAGTTACTGCTATACAATGCAAATGTTATGTGTTATCTCTCAATACATAACGGATGAGTTAGTTTATTTAATGCAACACCACATATGTTTATGCTATCTCTTCAGTGCATAAGGAATAAGTTACCTGTTGTATATAATACAATGAAACAACCCATACCTTACATGTATTATCTTATGCACAATTAAGCTACATCACATATATTACGTGTTTAATGAACAACGCAATAAGTTAGAGCTTATGTGTTATGCAATAGCTCTATGTTGTCTCTTCATTGCACCGACAAAATGAGTTTGTTATTGTATGTTTTGTTTTCTATTCAATGCACAACGTGTTTTATATTCACTGCAATTAGAACGTCCCAATTAGAACGTATGTTATTTTTCACTTCAGTGCACAAAGTAAATTCTTGCAAGCATTGCAATGGCAATGACAATATACCTCTTAAATACACAAAAATAAATAAATAATACATGTACTTTAGCCACACAGAAGTCCATACTAGACCTACTTAAAAAAATTTCTGTCCCAAGAATCCTCGATGATGAACTTTCTGTATCACTTCTGATGATAGGTCAGCCATAGAGTATTGCAGATTTGACCTAATGGACATATTTCTGGTCAAAAAGTACACGATCATGAACATTCTGAACATACTCATTGCCTCAAGCTGATGTTACTTCAGCCATACATGAGCCCATATTTTACCTATTGAATATATTTACATACTCATTGAATCCTGATTAAAATTAGCCATAGAGTATTGCATATTTGAACTAATGGACATATTTCTGGCCCAAAAGTCTTTGATCATGAACTTTGCAAACTCATTGACTCCTTTTTAATGTTATATCAGACAGACAGTAGTCCATATTTAATATGATAAACATATTTCTGGTCCAAGAGTACTCGAGTACTCAAGTTCAAGAACTTTCTATACAAGCTCATTGACTCCTAATATGACTCTTAATAATGTTACATCAGTTCATATTTTACCTTATGGACATGCTTCTGGCCAGAGTACTCAGTCTTGAACTCCTCATACATTGCTATTGACTCCTGATTTTACTTCACCTATACAAAAGTCCATATTAAACCTACCGGACATATTTCTGGCAAATTAGTCCCCATTCAGGAAATTTCTATACATATTCATTGACTCACTCTAATGCTACTTCAGCAATACATGAGCCCATGTATGACCTACTGAACATATTTCTGGCCCAAGAGTACTCGAACTTGAACTTTCTATACATAGTCATTGACTGCTTCTGATATTAATTCAGCCATACAGACTCCATATTAGACCTAACTCCATATTAGGCCTACTTAAATGTTTTCTGTCCCAACAGTCCTCAATCATGAACTTTCTTTAGAGACTCATTGACTCCTTCTAATGTTACATCAGACAGACCATATTTGACATAATGAACATACTTCTGCCACAAGAGTACTCAAATTTGGACTTTCCATACATATTCATTGACTGCTTCTGATGTTACATATGATGTTACATATGGACTATATTAGACCTACTTAAATGTTTTCTGTCCCAAGTGTCCTTGATCATGAACTTTCTTTACATACACATTGACTCCTTCTGATATTAGATCAACCAGACAATAGTCCATATTTGACCGACGGACAGAACATATTTCTGACCAAACAGAACTTTTTTGATATTGAACTTTTTATATATTGTCATTGCCGCCTTCTGATGTCACATCAGCTATATAGGTCCATATTTGAACTACTGAACATATTTCTTGAACAAAGAGTCCTTCGATCATAAAGTTTCTATACAGACTCATTGACTCCTTATGATGTTACATCATCAGACAGATTACTCGAATCTGAATTTATTTCTATTCTGGAAATATTTCTATTCACTCGTTCTGATGTTACTTCACCTATACAGAAGTCAATATAAGACCTACTTAACATATTTCTGGCAAATTAGTCCTCAATCATGAACTTTCTATACATACTCATTGACTCACTCTGATGTTACTTCAGCCATAGAGTATTATTGCATATTTGAGCTAATTGACATATTTCCTCTTTTTGATGTTACTTCTGATGTTAAATCAGCCATACAGAAGTGCATATTTGACCTACTGAACATATTTCTGGCCAAAGAGAGATTTTAAACTTTCAATACACACTTAATGACTTCTTCTGATGTTATATCAGACTGACAGTAGTCTATAGTTCAGTAGTTCAGGTTGTTTCTGAAATTTCAAAACATAATCATTCAATCCTACTGATTTTACAACAGCCATACAGATGTCCATATTTGACCAACTGGACATATTCTGGCCAAGAGTACTCGATCTTGAACTTTCTATTTATACTCATTGCCTCGTTCTGATGTTACATCAGCTATATAGAAGTCCATATTTGACCTACTGAACATATTTCTGGCCAATAACTTGATATTCAATGAATATCAAGAATTTGAATTTGAATATTCAACTTTCCATACAGACTCATTGACTCCTTGTGATGTTCCATCAGACGGACAGTAGACCATATTTAAAAATGAACATATGTCTGGCTCAAGAGAACTTTCTATATATACTCTTTGCCTCTTTCTTATGTTGCATCAGCTATACAGTAGTCCATATTTGACCCACTGAACATATTTCTGGCCAAAGACTCGATCATGAACTTTCTATACATTCTCTTTGCCTCTTTCTGATGTTTTATCAGCCATCAGTCCATATTAACCTACTATATTTCTGGCCCAAATGTCGTCGATCATGGAACTTTCTATGCATACTCATTAAATCCTTGTGGTGATAAGTCAGCCATACAGTAGTCCACATTTGACCAAGTAAACATATTTCTGGCCCGAGAGTACGTGATCTTGAACTTTTTATTCATACTCATTGACTCCTTTTGATGTTACATTAGGCCATACAGAAATCCATTTTAGACCAACAGAACACCTTTTTGGCCCAAGAGTAGTCGATCATGAACATTCTATAAATACTCATTGACTCAAATACTCATTGACTCATTGATGTTACATTAGGCAGACAGAAGTCCATATTTGAATAAGTGAACATATTTCTGGCCCAAGAGTTCTTCATCTTGAAATGTTTGAACTCATAGACTTCTGATTTGACATCAGCCATATTTGAACAACTGAAAATAATTCTGGCAAAAGAGGCCTTGATCATGAACTTTCAAATCATTCTAATTGACGCCTTCTGATGTTACATCAGCACTACAGTAGTCCATATTGACCTAATAAACATTTTTCTGGCACGAATTCTTGATCTTGAACATTTTTTTAATACATTTTTTATATTGAATCCTTCTGATGTTACCATCGACAGACAGTGGTCCAAATTTGACATAATGAACACATTTCTGGTCCAAGAGTACTCGATCTTTAACTTTCTTTACAAACTTATTGACTCCTTCTAATGTTACATCAGACAGACAGTAGTCCATATTGGACCTAATGAACACATATCTGGGCCAAGAGTCCTCGATCATTAACATTCTACAGATACTCATTGACTCTTTCTGATTATATGTCAGCTATACAATACTGCATATGTGACGTAATGAACATATTTCCGGCCAAAGAATACTCAATCATTACATTTCTATACACACCTATTGACTCCTGATGTGTCTAGACAGTAGTCCATTTTTGAAAATATTTCTGGCCAAAGAGTCCCTAAACATAAACTTACAATACACTCTCACAGAGTCCATCAGATCAGCCAGACATTAGTCCGAAATTGACCTACTGAACATATTTCTGGCAAAAGAGACCTGCCATGCAGAAGTCCATATTTGACCTACTAACACTATACAATAAAATAATAATAACAAAATAATAACACTATACAATAAAATAAATAAATAAATAAATAATAATGAAGAAAATCTGTCTGCTATAAGATCAGAAGGAGTCAATGAGTCAGTATAGAAAGTTCATGATTGATATAGTTTGCCAGATATACATTAGGTATAGGCTAATATGGACTTCTGTATGGGTGATGTAACATAAGGAGTCAATAGCACTGTAAAAAAAGTTCAATATCGAGTACTCTTTGGCCAGAAATATGTTAATTGGGTCAAATACGCAAAACTATAGCTGACGTATCATCAGAAAGAGGCAAAGAGTATGTATACAAAATTCATTATCGAGAACTCTTGGGACAAATTTTTTACGTCTAACAAGGACTCCTGTATGGCTGAAAAAAAAAATCAGAAGGAGTGAATTAGTATGTATAAAAAGGGCTCTGGGCCAGAAAAATGTTCTTTAGGTCAAATATGGACTACTCTCTGTCTGATGTAACATCAGAAGGTGTCAATGAGTCTGTACAGAAAGTTCATCATCGATGACTAATTATTTGCCAGAAATTATTCATTGGGTCAAATATAGACTACTGTATTGCTAAAGGCGTCAGTAAGTAATAAAGTAAAAAAAGTTTCAGTAATAAAAAGTTTAAGATCGAGTATTGGCCAGAAATATGTCCATACGTCAAATATACAAAACTCTATAGCTAACATATCATCAGAACAAGTCAATTAGTTTGTATGAAAAGTTCATGATCGAGGACTAATTTGCCAGAAATATGTTCAGTAGGTTAAACATGGCCTCGTGTTATGGCTGAAGTAACATCAGAGTGAGGCAATGAGTATGCATAGAAAGTTCATAAACGAGTATACTTGAAATATGTTCAGTAGGTCAAATATGGACTGATATAACTGATATATGGTCTGTATAACTGATATAATATCAGAAGGCGTCAATGAGTATATATAAAAAGTTCAATATCGAGTACTCTTTGGCTAGTAATATGTTCAGTAGGTCAAATATGGACTACTGTCTGGCTGACGTAACCAGATAAAGTCAATGAGTATGTACAGAAAAATTCGTGATCGAGGACTAATTTGCCAGAAATATGTTCAGTTGGTCTAATATGGACTTCTGTATGCTGAAGTAACATTTGAAGGAATCAATAAATATGTATAGCAATGAGTATAAACTTCAATATCGAATACTCTTTGGCCAGAAATTTTGTTCGGTATGTCAAATATAGACTACTGTCATGCTGATGTAATATCAGAAAAAGTTAATGAGTTGGTATAGAAAGTTCATAATCGAGCGCTAATTTCCCAGAAATATGTTCAGTAGGTCTAATATGGACTTCTGTATGGGTCAGAAGGAGTCAGTATATAAAAAGTTCAAGCTTGAGTACTCTTTGGCCAGAAATATGACCTTTAGGTCAAATATGCAATATTCTATGGCTGACGAATCAGGAGTCAATGAGTATGTATAAAAAGTTCATAAGCGGGAACTAATTTGCCAGAAATAATGTTCTGTAGGTCAAACTTGGGCTCACGTTTGGCTGAGGTAACATATGAGTGAGGCAAGGAGTATGTATACAATATTCATGATTGAGGACTCTTGGCTTAGAAAACATTTACTCGGGTCTAATGTGGACTTCTGTATGGCTGAAATAAAATTAGAAGGAGTCAATGAGTATGTATACAAAGTTCAAGATCGAGTACTCTTGGACCCGAAATTTGTTTACTAGGTCAAATATGGACTACTGTCTGTATGATATAACATCAGAAGAAATCAATGAATCTATAGAAAGTTAATGATCGAGGAGTCTTTGGTCAGAAATATGATCAGTATGTCAAATATGGACTACTGTGTTATTAATGTGACATAGGAAAGCTTCAATGAGTATTTGTAAAAAATTCAACATACTCTTTGGATATGGGGCCTCATTTATTTGATGATTTGATTTTATCTTAGAGTGTGCGTACGCTTAAATCCACGCCAACGCTCATATTTATGAAAACGGTCTTTGAAGTTGAAAAGTGTTTATTGTTTTGAAGTTGAAAAGTGTCAGGGTCTGAGCAGATGTACACACTTTTCCTGGTCAGATTACTGCAGGTTTTTGGAAATCTAAGCTATTCTTGCTGCTCGCCAAGGATTTGGACGATGACTGTTGATCTTTTATATGTAAATGACATTAATTAGGTGTCGTTTAAAAAACGCGGAGAACTGAAAGCATTCAGCTGCGCGCAAGTTCAAGATTATTTATAGATTTATAGATTTTTAGATTTCACATCTGAAAGAGAGGCGTACGCTCGTTTTCTTTCTGTACGTTTATTCTATAACGTACTTACGCAGATCTGAGAAATGATCGTAAGATCAAATTTAGGACGGTTTCTGCGCAACATTTTATAAAAATTAAAAGCCCGTGTTATGCGTTATCTCTTCAGTGCACACATGAAATTAGTTATTTATTGTATTTATTGCAATGCAAGGGCACAATATATGTTACCTCTTTATTGCACAACGGAATAGGTTAGATCTTATATGCAATGCAATAGCACAATGTTATCTCTTCAATGCACAGACGAAATGAGTTAGTTCTTGTATTTATTGCAATGTATGTAATGTGTAAGCACGTATGTAATGTGTTTTCTTTTCACTGCACAACGAATTAGTAGATCTTATATGCACTGCAATGCAACAGCACATATACCTCTTTAATACACAGAATAATTTAGATATGAATGCAATGCAACAGCAAGCAAATACGTAATGTGGTTTATCTTCAGTGTACAAACGGAATGCATTAATTAATTCTTGGCAAAGCAACAAACATGTTATGTGTTATCTCTTCGCAGCAGCACATATTGTTTGTATATCTCTTCACTGCATAACGGATTAAGTTAGATCTTGTATGCAATGCAATGCAATGCACAAATATCTTCAATGTATAAGCGAAATTAGTTGGTTGTTGTATTAATTTCAGTGCAACAGCATTTATGCTTCCATGCATAATGGAATAAGCTAAGTTCTATTATTTAATGCAATGAAACAGCACACGTTGTGTATCGCTTCACTGCACAACGGATTCGTGTATATGATGCAATGCTCATATTGTACGTCAGTGTACAAGAAATGGGTTAGTTCTTACATGCGTTGCAATGCAACAGCAGCAATGTTATGTGTTGTCTCTACATTCTTGTATACAATGCAATGTTTATATATGTTACTTCTTGTAATTGCAATGCAACTCTTTAATGCACAACGAGTTTATAAGTTAGTTAGGATTTTGAATGCAATGCAGAATATATGTTATGTGTTATCTCTTCACCGCATAATCGATTAAGATCGTGTGATCTTCAATGCACAAACGAAATGATTTAGTTATTGTATTTATTGCAATGCAACAGGACATATGTTATGTCTTTTCTATTTACCTTAACATCGGGTTAAGGTAAATATGTGTTATCCCTTCAGTGCACAGAATGATTAATTTCTTACATTCGTAGCATTTCGTTGTTCTTTTATACAATACAAGGAAACAATGCATGCTTACCTGCAATGCAACAAAACATCCGTGTTACCTCTTCAATGCACAACAAAATATGTTATGTCATTTTAATACTTGTATACAATGCAGCACCCGTCTTATGTGTTATCTGTTGCACAAAGGAATAAGTTAATTTTGTATATAATGCAAGGAAATCATGCATATACTGTTAGGTCTTGTATTCATGGCAATGCAACCACGCCTGTTATCTCTTCTTTTCGGATGAGTTAGTTCATTCATTGCAACACACATATGTTATGTGTTTTCTGTTCAGTGCATAAGGAATAAGTTCTTGTTTACAATGCAAGGAAACAGTGCATAACTTACATGTTCAACAGCATATGTGATTTGTGTTTTTTTTTGTTATCTGTTTTGAATATGTTATCTTTTCAGTGCACAAATGATTAATTTCTTACATTTATTGCATAAATGCATAGCTTATATGTAGTTCTCGTATGCACGTGCAATGCAACAGAACATGTGTTACCTCTTTAATGCATAACGAAAGTCATTTTAGTTCTTGTACCATTTTAGTTCATAACAGCAAATAATTTCTTCTATGCACAGCGTAACAGTTCTATGCACAGTTCTTGTATTTTTTTGCAATGCAACAACATAAATGATTTGTGTTTTCTCTTTAATGCACTAATGAAAGAGTTATTTCTTGTATGCAACGCAGTGCAACAAGCACCTGTACGTGTTATCTCTTCAATGCACATATTGTCTAATGCAAAAAAACTGTATGAGTTAATTCTTCTGTGCATTGCAATGCTCAGCATTATAACAGCGCATACGTTATATGTAGTCTTTCATGCGTTGTAATGCAATAGCATATATGTTATGTGTTATCTCTTCAATGCATAAGGAATGCAACAAAACCATACAATACAAGGAAACAGTGCTTAACTTACCTGTCAGATCTTTTATGCATTAATTTCTTCTACGCACAATGTAATAAGTTATTGTATTCAATGCAATGAAACAGTTCATTCTTGTATTTATTGCAAGGCAACAGCATATGTGATGTGTTTTCTCTTCAATGCACAAAGAGTTCGTTCTTGTATGCAACAGTGCACCTGTCATTTGTTTATCTCTTCACTGCACAACGGATTAAAATACTGCAGTGCAATCCACATGTTATGTGTTTTATCTTCAGTGCAGTAAATTAGTTCTGGATGCAATGCAAGGAAACAGTGCATAATTTACATGTTGCAATGCAACAGCACATACGTTATTTAAATTTCTTCTATGCACAGCGTAATAAGTTAACTATTGTATGCAATGCAATGAAACAGTTAGTTTTCTTCAATGCACAAAGGAAAGAGTTCGTTCTTGTATGCAATGCATTGCAGCAAGCACATAAGTGCTACAATACAATTGCATGAATTAATGCATGAGTTAACTAACTCATCCGTTGTGCATTGAAGAGATAACACATAACACGTGCATTGCATTGCATTGCAGTAACTTAATCAGTTGTACAGTGAAGAGATAACAAATGACAGGTATCATTTGTTATCTCTTCACTGTACAACTGATTAAGTTACTGCAATGCAGTGCACGTGTTATATGTTATCTCTTCAATGAACAAGAACTAACGTATTCCTTTATGTATTGAAATTGCTTCAATTGTTCATTGTGCGTTGTGCCTTAAAGACATAATATATGTGCTGTTGCATTGCATTTGATACAAGAACCGTTGTGCATTACACATAAAATATATTCATTTTCATTAGACTGAAAGAACTAATTTAGTAATCCGTTGCGCGTTGAATAATAACATGTTAAATTCTATTTCATTGTATTGCATGTACAAGCAATACAGTGAAATAGAATAATACAAATACAATGAAAGCAATACAATGAAATAGATCTTTTAATAATAATAACAACACATGTGGTGCTCCGATTCATTGCATTACATACATTAACTTTTACTCTTTTTTTTTTTAGAGTTATTCCTTTGTGCATTGAAGAGATATTATGATATATATATATATTATGAGTTGTTGCATTGAATTGCAAGCAAGATCTAACATTTTGCATTGGAAAAAAATATATGCTATGCTCTGTTTCATTTCATTGCATACAAGATCTAACTTTTTCCGTTTTGCATTGAAGAGATCACACAACACATATGTGTTTTTGCATTGCATGCACATAACACAGGTGATGCATACAAGAACTAATTTATTATGTTGTGCATTTAGGAATAACATACATACAATAACTTTTTTTTTTCGGTTGTGCCATTGTTTCATTGCACTGCATAAAAGATTTTATTCCGTTATGCATTGAAGTGATCACACAAAACATTGCATACAAGATCTGACTTACTGACTTTTGCATTAAAGAGATGATTATGTGTTGTTGCATTGCATACAAAAACTAACTTACAGAGAAACAGAAATCACAGAAGACATATGTTTTTGCATTGCATATGCACATTGCATTGCATTTAAGAACTAATTTAATCTTTTATGCATTGAATATGCACTATGCACTTGTTTTATTGCATTGTATATTACAACTAACTCCGTTGTGCATTGAGGATGTAAACACATATGTGCTGTTGCTTTTCAATGCATATGAGAAGTAACTCATTTCTTTTTGCATTGAAGAATAACACATATGTGCTATTGCATTGTATTTATAAAAGAACTTACTTATTCCTTACTTATATGCTGTTTCGTTAGAATGCACTGAAGAGATGATACAACATAAATGTACTGTTGCATTGCAATGCATACAAGAATTAAATCATTCCATTTTACATAGGTGCATAGGTGCTGTTTCATTGTACTGCATTAAACTAACATAAACTATTTTCTTGTTTCATTGCATTGTATATAAGAACTAATTATTCCGCTGTGCACTGAGGATGTAATCATGTGCTGCTGCATTGCAATGCAAACAAGAACTACTTAATTTCCTTATGCACTGAAAATGACATGTAAGCTATGCACTTGTTTCATTGCATTGAATATAGGCCTGCCTTGTGCATTGTACATTGAAATGTTATGCTCTATTTCATTGCACAGCATGCAAGTACTAACTCCATTACATTGCGCATTTAACAGATAATACATATGTACTGTTACATTGCAAATGAGAACTGACTCATTCCGTTGTGCATTGAAGAGATATCACTCCTTGCATTGCGTACAAGAATTAACTCATTCCGTTTTTCATTGAAGAAAAACACATATGTACTGTTGCAGTGCATTGCATACAAGAACTAATTTCTTTTGTGCATTGAAGGAATAACACATTAAATATGCTAATTTTCATTAGATTGCATACAAGAATTAATTTATTATTATTTATTATTGTTCATTGAAGAATAACATATGTTATGCTCTGTTTCACTATATGTCCATTTTTACTTATTTTTACATTTATTCCAAATAATAACAAAAGGCATTAACAATACAATTTATTTTATTTGTTAAATTATGTTCAGCTGTTCTTTTTAACTTTACCAGCGGGTGTCGCTGTGTTGCTTTATAAAAACTAGTGACTTGCACTTTTTAATGTCACATTTTGTAATACTTGCGTATACTTTACTTATTTTTGTAATATTGATCATTTTCTCATTCATTTTTTTTTCTCTAAAGAGACTCTGCCTCCCTTGCCTTGACTGATGGCAGAAGCCATACAACACACAAGCATCAGAAATTCAGATAAATTAAATGTTTGTTTTTTTTAAATTACAATTTGTATATCCATGGCATATATATATATATATGTGTCCATTGGCCTTATATATACACATACATATGGTCACACTTTACTTTTGGGTCCAATTCTCAATATTAACTAACTATTGACTTTTGCCCCAATAAACTCCTAATTACTGCATAGTAATAGTAAGGCAGTTGTGAATATGGTCACGCATAATTGGGCATTAGTATGTGCTGCTATGTTCTTTATGAGTACTAATAAACAGTTAATATTGCCGCTGGGCGCTCCTTTTGAGTGTGTATGTTCTTTTATAAGAAAATGCTTGTCCAATTTAGCTTATTGGGTCACTATTCTATTTGCATCTGCTTGCTGGTGGATCATCAAATCTTTTATTTAAAAAAAAAAAAAACAAAACAAAACAAAAAAACTGTAGTTTACAGTTTTATAATAATAATAATAATAATAATAATAATACAATTGTGGGAACTTTGCCTCATCATTTTAAAACACCACCGCATGCAACTAAGAACAGTGGGTAAACCCTACCCACACTCTGATGTGGGCAAATCAGGTAAAGCTCTCAAAAACGCCCCTCTGTTTATGGCCTCGCTCTCGCCCACTGATCTAGTAACTCTTACTGTCCTGCAGAGACCTGTACTTGGCTTCATTTGAATTGACCTGAAGCTGTTTGTGTGATAAAACACCCCGTTTACATAATGACTTTATTGTGATTAATCTTCTAATTTGTTTTTTCTACATAGTTTTGTGGGTGTAATTATGTATAAGGTCTGCATTATCTGTCTTACAAAAGGGGGGCTCTTATTTTGACGGGTATTATAGTCTATGGAGTGATACTGATCACGGCAGTAATGGACAATAGAACGTGTCGTAAACATTATTACGGTTTATCGGAGTTTTCTTATGGATAGAAAGTTTACCAGTTTGTTAATTACCCCCTGAAAAGGCATAAGCTCTTATGGTGATTTTCTGGAATTAAAAACGGTAGCTAATGTACAATAAAACTTCATGAAACTCATCAGTAAAGTTTCGGCCATCATTCTGACGGGGTCCACTACACAAAAGATTTTTGGAGTATATTCTTTATATTTATATATGGTTTTGGATAATGCAAATATCCAAGGTTGCAATGCTGAAAAATACTTTTTTTTTTAATTTTTTTTTATTTTTTTAATTTTTTTTGGATGCTGTGAATAACTTTTACAATCAAAAACTATTAAGTCTGAACAATTCTATACAGCCCTAAAGTCCATCAGAAATGGACTTTAACCCTTCCGAACTTAACTCTTTTTTCAATTCCATTACAATGCCCCAAATTCCCTTTGATGATAATGCAGAATTGGAGAAAATTCTAAATCTAGAAGGTCTTAATTTAGCTCTCTTAAACATGCAAAACTCAAAAGCTCCAGGGCCAGATGGCTTCCTGGTAGAATTTTTAAAAATGTTTAAAGGGAAACTAATGCCTCTGTTACTTGCTGTACTTGAAGAATCATTCTCTATAGGTCACCTCCTGCACACATTCTATCATGCGACAATTTCGGTTTGACCTAAAAAAGGGAAAGACCCTCTTAACTGCTGCTCGTTCGGCCCATATCCCTGCTCAATGTGGACTGTAAAATATTGGCTAAGGTTTTAGCCCGAAGACTGGAGAACATTCTTCCTACTATCTTAGCCCAGATCAGACTGGCTTCGTTAAAAAACATTTTCTTTCTTCAATATACGTAGAGTATTCAATATTATTTATTCTCCTGACTCAAATAAGCTGAAATTTAATATCTCTAGATGCTGAAAAAGCCTTCGATAGAGTGTAGTGGAGCTATCTTTTCAGCTGTCTAGAGAGATTTGGTATGGGTCCAAATTCTTGACTTGGGTAAAACTCTTATATGCATCTCCCTTTTCTTCTGTTATTACAAATAACACTAGCTCACAATATTTCCCATAGGGGAACTAGACAGGGTTGTCCTCTGTCCCTTTATTATTTGCGATGGTGATTGAACCTCTAGCCATTTTGCTGAGGTCAACCACAGTTATTCAGGGTCTATGTAGGGGGGACAGAGAGCACAAACTATCACTCTATGCAGATGATCTGCTTCTATTTATTGCAGATCCACATAATTCTCTCCCTTGTTATGACTGCACTCGAGCATTTCAGTCTCATTTCGGGGTATAAACTTAACCTCTCTAAGAGTGAATTATTTCCTATAAAACATGCAGCAAAAATACTTCTTTTTCTGCCTACCTATTTACAGTAGCCCCTGATAAATTAACATATTTAGGCGTGGTTGTTTCGAGAAATATTTCTGAGCTGTTTAAGCTCAACTTTACTCCTCTCTTGGAACAAACTAGGATAACCCTTGAAAAATGGTCTAAGCTTCCATCTCTTTAATTGGTAGGATCAATGTAATTAAAATGAATACGCTTTTTTTTTTGCTATGGCAAGAAAGTTTTTATATCTGTTCCAAACCATACCTATTTACATTAAGAAATCTTTTTTTGCTCATTTAAATAAGATAATCTCGTCTTATCTTTGGAACAAGAAACCCCCCAGAATACGTCTATGTTTTCTGCAAAACTCTAAAGAACAGGGGGGGATGGCTCTCCAAACTTTCAGC